>NC_071983.1:18411690-18464540 GCF_026283585.1 Hylaeus volcanicus | reverse complement strand
CGAAACGATACTCCAAAAAGTATCCGATTTTACTTGAAACGATTATATACAGAGTGCGGCCGAATAACATGTATTAGTGGGCACGAGGTGATTCCTTATGAAAAAATAAAAACAAAATATGGAATACAATTTTTTCATTTAAAGCCTAATTTTCGAGAAAATCGAGTTTGAAAATTTTATTCGTATGTATGCTGTTACGGCTAAGTTACGTAATAGATAAAATAAAATATTCGTTAAAAGTCTTCTGTGTGTTTTTTCTTGAACTCGGTCACATTTAAATCCTTAGTAGATATTGTTTGCAAACAACATGATGCGCGTTATACGATGCTCGACAAACCGTAACTCAGCCGTAACAGCATACGTACAAATAAGATTTTCAAACTCGATGTTTTCGAAAACTAAATTTTAAATGAAAAACTTTTATTCCATATTTTATTCTTATTTTTTCGTAAGGAACCACCTCGTGTCCACTAGGACATGTTATTCAGCCGCACCCTGTATGTGTAATTAAGATCATGTATGTATTATATGCGATTACGTTTCACGGTCTACGTTTAAAATAAATTGACCGAGCGAAAGATGTGGCGGGCATTCTAATGCGAATATGATACGTTCGAAACGTGCATTAATGTCTGGAAAATTGATGGAGCTCTGATTTCGTACGCGAACACATCTACACGATTGACGGAAGTTTGATCTTAAAAGCAGCTATTACACAACCAGGCTACGAAATAACATCTTCTAGTACGAACAATACACGTATAAACGATGCATTATCGACTATAAGATTGATGTAGCTCTGATTTCAAGTGCGCAACCGTCTACAAGATTGATGCACCTATGAATTCAAGCGCAGACATTACACATTTGAGGAGACATTATCATATTCTATTACGAATACAACACGTTGAAACGATGCATTATCATCTGTGTAATAGAATCGTGATAGGGCACTTCGACCGTCCTACGTATGTTTTGCGTGATACTCCACTGCGTTGCAGATTGTCATATGTCTTTAACGGTAGCCGCTGAAGCGTGGCTGACTAAAAGGCAGTATTGTGGCGACCATTGAACAAGATCATTAAATTATCTATATTTCTGAACTGATCACTTTCTTTCACCTAGAGTCTTACATCTGTAAGATTGATGTAGCTTTGAATTGAGGCGCACACCCGTCTACAAAATTGACGCAACTTCGAAAACTAGCAGAGGTATTATACATTTGAACGGTGCATTATTATTATCGTTCAATAAATTCGACGCGTTTAAGAAAGCTAAGACGAACATTACAACATTTCTCGCAATATACAAACACAACTATAGGAACAACCATTCAACTTTCGTACTGTTCTTTATTTGAAAACATCCCAATTTGATTTAGGGCTACTTTCAATCTCCTTGTTCGATTGTATGCGTTTGCAATTGTTTTCGATATTTCGTCCCACATTGCAAAAAGTGATGAAGTTGAAGCGGAGGGGCGAACGTTGCTCCGTCAGCAATTAGAATTTATAAATTCCGGCGACCCGCGGTCAGTAGCAGCGATGAAAACGTGTTTGCGGCGTTCCTGATTTCGCGTTGGGTAGTTGCGTATCTCCACGGAACATTTATTTCTTTTTCTTTTTTTATACCATGGCCATAAAACACGAGATTCGTGCCTCGGCGTAAAATAGCTTTATTATACAAAATACATGCAAATTATCTTATTTATGGTTATGGCCGCTAATTATATTGCGTGCTTATACACAAAATGTCAACGTGGTCGGAGTTGTGGCGCGGACGTGTAATACGTTTGACTTTTTACGAGGCAGTGCAATGCTTCGTATATACGTAGAAAGCTATACACATATCGTATACATCACAAGCTTAACGATCGCAAAATACCGACAGCTACGCTCGCTGTGTATTGCGATATGCTGACATTACCAAGAACAATATTACCAAAAGAGATCGAGGTAAAAGAGACGATACGATACAGACAAATTAAATGAGACGTAATAGAAAACTATTGTTACCTTCGTGGTTCGAATTTCAGATGACTGAACTTATTGTATAATATTCGCATAAATACGTACAAATAACGTAAAGATAATCGAACGCAAAATTACTGTGATTAACGTCTGACGCAACAAGAATTTATATCGTTTAATCGGCTTAGATTGATATCATGTTTTCGAATAAAAAATAGCGAATAAAGTATGAGCAATCTACGGATAAACTAAGAATTGCAAAAATACTTATGTTACTTTTATATTTAATCACACTTTTCAAATACGTAACCTAAATAGAGACGCGGTAGCGTCTCGGCGCCAAGTACATGAAAAATTATCTGCCACCCTGTATACTGTACTGGCGCTGATGCTACCACGTATCTTTACTCGTAAACCGGCGATTCCAACCTAACTTGAAACTTCTTTAATTAATATCTCATCACGCCTGCAATATTTTCTAAATTTAAATGCATTTTTCTAATGTAAATCGCATGTAAGCTTTCTAATAAACCCAAAATCAACAAAATCGGTTCACGTACAACTGAGATATCGTAATATCATGTCATGATCTGACAAAAACGACTTGTTCTTGTTCTCCCGGTTTTATTTCGTTAAGGAATATTTCGTCAACAGTTAGCCAATAGGAGCTAAGACCGTTCATCGATTCGTCGACTCTCGGAATAGCTCGGCAGAGCTCATCGGTCGGCATAAGAAATACGTGTGTATCGTTTGACAGATATAGGTGACAGTGAGGAACAACTGGATGTAGGTTATTAAGACAGAAGGTAAAAATTTCACCAGATACTGTAAAAAATAATGCACAAGAGCCTACTACATATATAATGTTGCCTTGTAATACGTGTGTGCACACATTAAAAAACCATCATAGTTGTTTTAGCAGTGCGACATATTTTTTATCTATTACAACAAGAAGAGGATCATATAACATCATCAATAAAAGAGTAAATGAAATCCACAATTAAAAGTAGATAGTGTTCACCATTATTTGATAAGTAGGTTTGTGCGCTTAAAGTATATGTACTATCGTTGTAAATTCTTGTGCGTTTTCTGTTTCCACAGTCTTCTATTGATATAAGCAGCGACAGTCATTCCAATAAGAGAAAACGAAGGGATGAATTGCTTGTTTCATAAAGCAAATAATTTGCTGCCTTAAGCTTATAACAGTGATCTCCCATTTGTATTTTAGTAGTAGGTATTGCTATAATGGAAAAATTGTCCGCTTTCGTTGGTCCACTAGTATTGTGATTGAACAAGAGTAATTTCCCAATAAGAATTTTGTTTTGTTTTTAAAGTTTGACAGGTTTATTGAAATTGGTCAGTTAAAATATACTGTGACCTGACAGAGTGTAAAATGGAAGTAATAAAGTGATCTGTATATATTGTTAGTATGAAAATTATGATTTCTATTTTTATTTTAAGCTCTACGTTAATTTACAACTAAAATATGGTTTGTATGTGTTACAGATAATTGAACCTTAAGATGATGCGGTGTGCATAACAAATTTGCTGGTATTTATATTAATTAATGAATTGAATAAATAAATATTCATAATTAATAAATTAATATCATATGAAATATATATATTCACTTTCTTTACCCCCTCTCCTTTTCTTTTCCTCTATTCAATTAAAAAAATAAAGAGTCTATGTATATAAATCACAAAACTATAAAATTCATTTCTTCATATTATATCATATGGATTATTTTAGATTATACATATTAAAAATATTACCGATATACAGTGGACGAATTTTAGATTATAGATATTAAAAGTATTATAGACATATTAACAAATATAGTGGCGCTTTTTTAATTTTCTCACTTTATCTTTAACATTTAAATTTCTTCCAACAAGACTTTCTGCCATGCGTTCTGCATACTTATGAACTGAATTCTAATACAATAAATTGTGCTTTACAAATAGTGGATATATTTTTTCTATTTCTCACTTCATCTTTAACATTTCAATTTTACATCGTAGTACACAACAATACATCGTAGTCGTAATGCATAAAAAGTACACAAATTCTTGTGGCGATATGGCGGCCCTTTGGAGAAGTACCCGTGTGCGGTGCACAACCTGCACAATCTGGCTACACGTTCTACGATTATCGATAATTACTTTCGAATATCCGGAAATATTGCGAAGTAATAAGTTCGATTGTTTGTCGATCTCAATGCACACGCTATTTATTGTAATGTTTCGACTCTTGGATCGAGTCATCTTTCAATGTAATTACGATTATTGTTATTGAAATAAAAATTGGTTACCTTCACGTCTACGCGTATAAAAGAGCATGATGGTATGAAAATTATCCATAAAAAGAAAGAATGAAATCGAAATTCGTAATCCTCGTAATATCATGAAAATGTCCGATGACAAGGGTGTAGAGTACCGTTGTCAATTGCAGCTTAATGCTGCGAGCAAATACATGTATCCATCGGCATCGGTATTAATGAAATAAACACGATCGTAACACACGGAGGTACGAGATAGAGCTTTGAGATCAAAGATAGGGAGAGTCTGTGATTTCTCGTGGCTAAGACGCCTCTGGCGTCGGTGTCCTGTTGACAATAATGGAGAATACAGCAGGAATCGCGGTCCAAAAGAGGATCACAATAGAGTTAATAGAACATGTCGATAGCGGCCGGCTGCCCAAGGGTGATTAGGCGTAGTACGCAGTGAGGTAGGGGTACTGCCAGTGGCAATTAGAACCCTGCGGAGCAGCGAGCGCGGTGGGAGAAGAGGAACGAATTGCGGAAGACCGAGTAAAAGGAATAGGAAGGAATATGGCCCCGGGGCAACCCAAGGACGAAGTGATGTCGGAAAGGGAGGAGTAACAAGCAGAGGTCGATAGGGAAAGAAAGACCGCGTGGAGTGAAGATGAGAGGATGAGGAGCGAGACGGAGAAATGGCGGGACCGGGTCGAAGGAAAGAGGAAAGAAGAGAAGGACAGCCCGCACATCCCGCAGACCGTGACTTGTCTCAGTTGTTCTGGCGTTTCGTCGGCTTTCTTCATCCCGACAGCAAGACAACCGTGGCCGCGTCGGCGCCTTGGCCTCGTGTCGTGCTGAAATTGCTCAAATGAAAACGAGTGCGTCATTCTCACAACGGCCGTCCGCCGGTGCTCTCCCTCTCCCTCTCCCTCTCCCTCTCCCTCTCTGTCTCTCTCTCGCGCGCGCATATAAGGCATTCTCAGATCATCAAGAACCCATACTTTCTCTCTCGCAGGCTTTTACACAATTTGTCATTTTAATTGTATTGCGTTTTAAATTATTTCTAAGGTCATTCATCGACACCGATACCTTTCCTCTCACAAGCTTTCAGATAATTTGGCAGTTTAAAACTCTGACAATATAAGTACACTTTCATTATTTTGCGTTTTAAAATAATTCTTATTCATCGACACGACCTTGCCTGGCCACGTCAAGCATTTGACTTCCAGGCCGCGAACATCAAGGTAAATTTTTAAACAGCCTCAGTTTGTGGATGATACGCTATTTAGCTTCTTTATGTCACCGCTAAAGTGTGGAGCAGTCACTTTACATGAATTGTCATTAGGGTCTGAAAGTCTGCACTGTTGAACACATTATTGTAGCTACGCATAGTTGGAAAGCACACAATTTTTATTATGTTAAACAGTGTCACCTTGCACTTTACTGGAAAGGACTTTCATGTACTGGGAGCTCCTTTCAATTTCACTTTTTTTTCTACTTTCTTGAATTTTTTTAGGGGGGTCTTCTATTTTTCTATTATTACTCTTTAAGTATTCCACTTTTGTATGTAATTGGCGTAATTTTTTTACTTTTTTGAAGTTTTTTATGGGGATATCACTACACCTTGCCTTGAAAATAATTATTCAATTTGCGGCATCCAAATGTCACAAATACAAACTGACAGATTATACGGGCTAGACATGAACGAGCGGCGCGAGCGGCAGCCATATGACAATTCCGACCGACAAACCCTGCCGACTGATTCCGAGAGTCGATGAATCGACAAACGGCCTTTGCTCCTATTGGCTAAGTGTTGACAAAAAGAATAAGAATAAGAATCAGAAAAAAAATCTACAAGTTCTAACCGATTCATGACATGATATTACGATATCTCAGTTGTACATGGGCCGATTTGATTGATTTTGGTTTTATTCGAAAGTTTACAAGCGATTTACATCAGACAAATGCCTATAAATTTAGAAAATATTGCAGGCGTGATGAGATATTGATGAAAGAAGTTTCAGGTTAGGGTGGAATCGTAGTTTTACGAGTAAAAGATACGTAGTAGCGTCAGCGCCAGTGCAGTGTACAGGGTGGCGGAAATTTTTTCATGTACTTGGCGTCGAGACGCTACCGCGTCTCTAGATAATACATTTAGTTCTTCTAATGCAACATTATGGAAGGATTTACTAAACGGAGGACAAATTACTCCAGATACCAAACCCTTGCTTCGTCACGCGGACTATCACAATTCTAACCGAATCTCCGACTGAACAAGAATAGAAGATGGAATAAAAAGAAAGAAGATACCTTATGCATATATACAGGGTGGTGATTCGAGAGGTGATTTGAAACAACTTTTTCCTTAGCGAAAATGTTGTCTGAGGTTTCATTATGGAGATATTAACAAAAAAAACCCGACCAATCAGAGCGCGCGTATGCCATTGGAGCGGCCGCCGTAGCGCTAGGCTACGCGCTCCCCAACCAATCAGAGCGCGAATATGCCGATGGAGCGTTTGCACTAGCGTACGCTACGCGCTAGACGGCCGCGCTCTCCGATCAATCAGAGCGCGAGTATGCCAATGAGGCGCCTTCTGATTGGTCAAGATTTTCCGTTATTATCTCCGTAATGAAGCTTCGGACAACATTTTCGCTAAGGAAAAAGTTGTTTCAAATCACCTCCCGGACCATCCCTTTCAAGGTGCTACTACATTTTTGGGACACCCTGTATATTATGTATATGTATCTCAAGATTGAAAACTATAGTAATATGTTTCGATATTTTCGAAAATTTGTTCTAAGCGAATTGGAAGACGAATGCAGGAGTCATTTTGATTGCGTTTGTCTACATACTTGTACCAAAAATCGTCGAATTTTGCAAATCGGGCATAGTGTCACCGTTATTCGATCGAACGATAAATACTTGGATTCGAGTACGCGAAGGTATCCGTGAGTCGGTCATCGCATAAAAAGTGAAACCTCCCGGTCTAAATTATTGTCCCCGTGCGATGAAAGATAGGAAGGTGCAGAGCGAACAAGGGTCCGAAGATAAGTATCGCGCGTCGCGCGTCTCATTCAAGCCGGTAAACAACGTTCGTTGTCAATGTGGTAGGTAGCGTGTTAGGCGACGATATACAAGCGTTCCGTTAGCCCCCCGGTTGGAAACAAATGGACACCCTGATTTGTGCCTACCGTTTGTATGCTGACTTATAATTGTACGGCTTCCGATTTGATGCACGATAAAAATCGATCGAGCATTTGGTATGTTCGTACGTTTTATACTGTATATACATAGTTCTATAATTTATTTCATTTTCCAAATACTTGGTACCAAATACCTGGATTCGACCAGCGAACGCGTTCGCGGCGAGCATTACAGCAGTGGCACCCCACCTTAAGGTTGTCTTTTCATTCATTTCCGCTGAGACAACCTCGCCAATTTATCTATTAAATACTATTACAAATGTATAATGAAACATAAAAATTGTTACTTTGCAATAAAAGTTGATGGCATCATGCGGCATCGTTTTGAAGTTACCGCCAACGAAAACACAAAGCGCGAAACTCCGGCTCGCTGTTCTACCTTGCCTACTCTCGATGTTACCCGTGCATTTTCCTCGTCGGATGGTACACGCGACGCTCGGTCTTTACTCGAGATAAAAATCGCAACCTATCCCGTGTTCAAATGAACCGGAAGTTCCTACTTTGCCACTCGAGACAAAGAATTACTGTATCCATACACGTCGGATTTGTCCAGTTCTAGCGATTCGATGAATCATCGCTTTATTTTAAATGCCGCGACATCCTATTTGTTAGTGTTTCAAGATTTATAACACTACGAGTCGACACGATGAATTACAATGATAATTATAAACCAACAGACCTATCGTATGGACATACACATACAAGGTGTATGTGTATGTCGCTGAATAATATGTACAAGCGGGCACGAGGTGGTTCCTTATGAAAAAATAAGAACAAAATGTGGAATACAATTTTTTCATTTAAAGTTTAGTTTTCGAGAAAATCGAGTTTGAAAATCCTATGTGTACGTATACTGTTACGGCTGACAATTACGATTCGTATGCAGGATCAGTTAGCAAAGACTTCTACCCATAATACTTTTTTTTGAGTTTAATGTTACGAACAAATTTCACGAGAAGAAAATGTTTCGTTCGAAGGGGGGCATACTATGATGGACGAAAAAGATTATTTCAATGTTATATTTATCAAAATTTTAAAGTCGTTGTCGTTTTTTTAAATGGGCAGGAGTATTTTCATCGTTGTAATATTATAGCTAATAAAAAAGATAAATTCAAACATGTACATAAATCGATGCTGCAATCGAATAGAGTATTCCAATTAGTCTTATGCGCATCGAGGATGTCGTACTAGAATGCACTTACGTGCGTCGTGTACATTCAATTTAGATGTTTATGCTTTTTTCATTCCTTAAAAATCAAATTTTTCGTGGATGCGTACGCTTTTCTAGCATGACAATCCCGATATGTTCATCACGAATCGTTCACCAAATTTGCATATGTCATAATTTATGGCAGCGCCGTACTTGTCAATCAACGCGATGCTGGTCGACGGTCGCCGTAAAGGCGACTCCATATATTCGTTCAATATTCGTTCGATATTGAGCAAATAATCGAATGTACTTACATATGTAGACGGTCAATACCTGAAACATGTCATGCTTCCTGTATATTCCTCGCATTGTCGTCAGCGACTTGATCTACAAATTCTCGAATTTGGATAGCACGTCGAATTATTTAAAAAATGATCTTAAGGACCTACCAAAATGTGTTCGAAGATAGATATATAATTTTCATAAATGTTTATCTGTTACTTAATAACGCTTTTATCGAACTACATATCTATTGATTTTTATTTCAAATTTTCGAAAGAATCATTAGTTAATTAAAAATAGAAAAGAAAGAAATTCTATAATCAACCCTCATTATACAGATTCTTTTCGTATGAGAAACTTTTCGAATTATAGTCGAGAGGCGACTAGGTAAAGATTTAATGTTACTAATAGAAATAATTGAAGAATAAAAATAAAGATAAATTCGTATGCATGGCATCTTGAAAGAATTTCATTTCCAAAGTTTTTTCAGTGTGATAGAACACATGTTCAGTGTACAATACGATGAAAGGAACGATAAGATACAAAACATTCTTGGTTTACTCGTTTCACTTTTCGACATCTGTTGTCGGTCCGATAAATTAGGTATCTTCGAAGTACGTAAAACATCGATAATCGTTATTTTGAACGATCGGCCGACGAAAGGATCGCTCGATCAACATGCTTACCAACATTAGCAAATAATTCCCTCGTTATCCTTTACTACCTACATCGCCTCAACTACTTCATTTCTCGTTAACGTTTCACTTATAACTGTATCGACATGATTTTTAATTAATCATTTTATCAAGAAATTTTGTTCCCTCTCGCGCAACAATGAAATAAAGTATAAAAAAAAGACGTGAGCTATTTTATAGAAAAACATTTCAAACAGAACTCGTCTCCATTTTTCGCGGCTCCGGCAAACTGTTCGGTAGCTGATAAATCACGGCTGTCATACGCCAGGTGTCGTATATCAGGACGAAAATGCATTCCACGTCGCCGGCAACGTCATGTCTACTACGTGGAATCCGCTTTTACGCGCTTCCCAACGACAAATACAAATTACACGGGAACTCACGAGGCACCCATGTTTTACGCCTTGGCAGACACGATTCTTCGTTTTCGCAATACAGTAGAAGAGTATTCACCCTCTCGCTCTCTTTCCGTTCCCATACCTTCAAACAGACCTGACTTCCACGTTCGCCGAGCGCACGCGCGTACAATGTACGCCACTATCACCAATTTCCTTCAACTTGTATAGATACAAGTGTCTGCGTTATTATTTCACGGATATTATTTCAACTTATAAGTATTGCCGCGTATGCATTACGCTGCGTTACGTTAAATTTGAAACGCTCGGTAAAGTGAGAGTATTTATAGAATATATTAAGAATAAGTGTAACGACAACGATCTAGTAGAGAAACAATATACGTTTATCATGTACTATGAAGAGTGTTGATCGAGTTCATATTTTGCCGCGTATATAATCAATTGTATCCGTCTCACATATGCGAACGCCCTCTGGGGATAAAGTAGTGTTTCACGTGGTGTCTTAAGTCAAAAGTTTACAATCGTATTTTATGAAGTTGTATCTAACAAAATATATTCTATTTACTCAAACTGCCAAACTAGATTACCTGCGTAACTCTAAAATCTAACAAAGAGCAACGTAGTTTCTCGAGGATCATTCTATACATTATGACCTATAGCTAGTTTGTTTGGTGTTGGTATAAAAACGGTGTGTTCTTAGCTACACTAGCACCACGGTTTACGCGGCAATCTCCTACCCCGTTACCCGTGGCCGTGGTCCGTTCGTGGCTGTGCGGTCGGGTCGTGCGAAGCTTATCCTGTACGGCTCGTGTCTCCTCATCAAAGAACCACGTTGTGCCGATGGGGCGAGCAACACCCGTACAACGCGGTATATAAACAACATTTACCCATGGACAACACACGTGCATTTGTCGTATTTCAAAACCTGATGTTCCCCTACCCAACTGTCGCTCCGCTGGTAATGTCAACGTTGCATCGTGCCGACTTTGAAGCCCGGCTATGTAAAAACGCGCGTAAAAAACTGTTAAAGCTTGTACGTAGTGTTGGTCTCCCGGGACGTTTCATTAGCGTGCGTCGTGTCGCCTCGCCTCGTCTCGTCTCGCGTCATTCAAAATTTCAGTGTGATAAAATAATTTTTTGGAAAAAAAATTTAACCGACTTCGAAACAAGTGCAGTGAATAGTATGAAATAATTTCTAGTCAATTTATATGAATACGCACTAGCGCTAGATATAATTGCTTAAAAGTATGGGAAAATGCAGTGAAAAGTGTGAAATAATTTCTATTTAAACTGCATTGTTATTCACCATCGTTTCATGAATTTGGTTAAATTATTAAATACATCATATTAAATGCAATGCACCTTTTTCGGAGGCGCCGCAGATGTAAAAACATTTTAATTCCTGTTTGGGTTAGCTTTTGGTAGAGGCGGCAATATTGAATGCTGTCAATGTATACATGTTTATTATCTATGTGGAATTAATAGTTAATGTATATAGTATGTACACGGAAATATAGTTTGAGTAGATTTGGGGTTTTTTTGGAGGGGAGGGTCGGCAATATTGATTACTGCTAATGTATAAACTCTCCCCGTGGGAATACTGTATGAATAGGTTTGGGATAGTATTTGGTGGGAGCAGCGATATTGAATAGTGTTAATGAATATGATGTCTAAAGTGGATGAAATGATAGCAATAATTAAAGACCATATTTTTTGTTTGTCCGACAGAAAGTTAAACCAAGTTTGGCAATTTTGAATATACTTAATTTCAAAATTTTGCGCCACCTCCGCAAAAGGTACATTGCATTTAATATGATGTATTTAATAATTTAACCAAATTCATGAAACGATGGTGAATAACAATGCAGTTTAAATAGAAATTATTTCACACTTTTCACTGCATTTTCCCATACTTTTGAGCAATTATATCTAGAGCTAGTGCGTATTCATATAAATTGACTAGAAATTATTTCATACTTTTCACTGCACCTTTTTCGAAGTCGGTTAAATTCTTTTTCCAAAAAATTATTTTATTTCACTTTTTTTAGTGGCAATCTATAACCAATAGATTTCATGCAGTAACAATAGTTATGAGCAATATATAGGATGATCCAAAAACGTTGGAAGTTCTTGAAAGTGGTGGTTCCGGGGCGAGTCGGGTGGTGATTTGAAACAATTTTTCCTTAGCGAAAATGGTGTTCGAGGCTTCGTTAAGGGGATATTCCAGAAACAGAAACTCACGACCAATCAGAGCGCGAGTATGCCAGAGGAGCGCCTGCGGAGCGTACGCTATCGCAGGCGTCCACGGTATACTCGCGCTCTGATTGGTCGGGGTTTTCTGTCAATATCTCCTTAACGAAGCCTCGAACAACATTTTCGCTATGAAAAAATTGTTTCAAATCACCCCCCGAAACACCCCATTCAAGGACATCCAACATGTTTAGGACACCCTGTATAGTTGCAAATGAAATTATCAGGAATGCTGGAAGGTTATACAAATATGGAATTAATCGGGATTGGAATCGGAATTAATTAATGAACCAAGAAAAAAAAAGGAATTTGGCAATAACAATAGTTATAAACAATATGAAAAATTCATAAATTTTTGCAAATGTGATCATCGCGAAAACCTGTACGGCAGCAAAATTTAAGGGATTTCATCGATTTCAGGCCAAACATACATGAAATAGTACGCTTTTCGCCAATCTGTATTACTCATCCATACTTTCTAATTCATAGTTCAGACTCCAGAAAACTTCCACATCATCATCCACATCATCAATAGTCACTAAAGCCTAACCCCACTCATCACCAAAATCCAAAGATATACATATATAGGGCCGGACAAGCGAAAGGCAGCCAGTTGACGACTTCCGCATCAATATAGCTCGATAGACGATAGTTTCTTGTAAAAGTGTTTGTAAAAGCGCCTGGAACTCCCAGAAAGAGTAAAGCTCTTTTGCCAACAAGAAGACGCAAGGATCTTTCCCTATCTTTTCACGGCATAACAGTACGAATATAGATCATGCGCTATTTTATATATATACATGAGTTCGAACAAATTGAAACACGGCCGTCCGGCGAGTGATAGCTAACGCATACAGACTCACAGACGCGTACGTATATTCCGAGCCTAAACAATTGACGACTCAACGCTTACCCACACGCTGTCACAGACGCGTAGCTATACGCAATATTCATTTGTAGTAGTAGTAATGATATTTTGCAAATATCTCGGAAACTAAGGCCGAGCGACGGTTATATGTATAGGAAAAACTTATCCACGATGTTGATGTTTACAACATATTTAAAAATCATCGAAATCGGAGAGGATGTACCTGTTCTCTATAATTACCGAAGTTTCAATCTGATTGGTCCATCCGTCTCGGAGTAAGAAGCAACACAAAATTTTTCTGTTTTAAAAAAAAAAGGGGTAAAAGATGACAAATCACAAAATGTTTCTTTTACGCGACCAACTGGAAGAAATATTCGACAAGATGCAAGAGCTTTCACTTCGATTCATCGAGGCATCTCGACGTAATCGGCAAGCATACCTAAAAATCACGGTTTTTTAGTTAAAAAACGGGTAAAAAATAACAAATCGCAAAAAGTCGTGATAATGGGACCATCGGGGGGGCATGCTCTATAAGATGCAACAGGATTCACTCCGATGGGTCAAGCCATCTCGGCGTACTCGGTGAACAGACAGAAAAAAAAAAAAAATATCCATGTCGAATTGAGTAACCTCCTCCTTTTCGAAGTCGGTTAGAAATACTAAAACTCGACGACCCTTTCTCATGTACTATCTCGCATCGAGAGAACCAGTTTGTCATCGCGATTATAAATAATTCGATATAATTTTCAATTCATTTCGCGCCATTAATAGGAAAATGCAACTTTGATTATCGATTCTTTTTACTATTTACCGTCAACTGAACAGCTGTCTTTTGTCTCGTGAAAATATGTAATCAAATAAATTTATTTTTGAAGGCAAGTTTCGGAAATATATTTTCTTAAAATTATGTTCGTGATATTTTACGTATAAAATAATGACGTGTTTGCATCGACCGTGACGGCAAACGGAACGATTCGAAGCGTTCGGCTCGTTTCTTCGCCGCTCGTACGATGCTCGTTTGGAGCAAATACTCGGGTGAAACCTCATCGTATCGGTAATAGAGATGGCGTGAACTGCTACTTTTGAATCACTCGTGATTCAATCACGTTCATTCTCAATCACGATGATTTTTCAGAGCGATTCGTGATTCTTCGTGATCGCCTCTGATTGGTAGAGAACATTCTTTTCACTTTTCACGAATTATGTTGTTTTTAGATTATATATGTATTATAATATGGTCTAAAAGCAATGTTAATATAATTTTAATACAATTTAAATTTGACTCATTTGAAGTTTCTTGAATTTCCGCTAAGGGGAGACTGCAAGACACTAACGATAAGAATTAACTCTTTGCACTCGAGGCTTTTTTTTCTGGTATCTACCAGCAACTCGAGATGATTCTTAGCATTCTATTGCCATGAATTCTAAGCTATCTAGTAGTATCTAGATTTGAGAATCAGGTCACCTTTACCGCATTGAGAATCATTTTATTGAGATTTCGAGTTCCAAAGAAATTAAACCTAAAGGAACATTATTGCTGATAGATTTGCTGCGTGAAACCTAATGGTAACTGAGAGTCACCTCTCGAGTGCAAAGGGTTAACATGAACCGCTTCTGAAACGCCATCTTCCGGATCACGATCGTGATCGAAGTTTAATCACGACTACGATCGTGATTGTGTGATCACCATGAAAAATCACTGTTAGTTACACTAAGCGTGTACCAATGTTAAAAAATAAATCAAATGAAATTCCAAAGACGGACTTTTTAACGGGATATTGTATCGTATTGTCACTTTTCGAATTTTTCTTTTTTTCGTCTGAAAGAGCGCAAAGAAGAAGTAAGATTACGCTGTGGTCAATTAATTCACATGATACGAGCACCGTATATCCTGTACGCGAGTAGCGTGAAACAGTTAGGATTGGCTGTCACGGTAGGTTTTCATGTACCAATGGTTGCTCCGATACGGAGAGTCGACGTATTGGTCGTTGAGTCCGGGAGGCGACGTCTAGCGTCGAATGAGAGATGAGTGTCGTGTTGAAAGCAGACGGCCGAGTGTCGAGACGCCATGCCAGGACTTGTACCGTCAGAGACGAGACGACGGCGTCGTCTCCGATTACACACGACTCCCCCAAAATTTTAAGCAAAGTCGAGAGAGACATATTATCCGCCGTATGATTAACTCAAAAGTGGAACGACGAAAATGTTCCATTAATAAGTTACACGCACAAATTAATTTGAATATTTCTCACACGTCGTTCCCATACAAAACCATCGCATATATAGGGTTATCCATATACAGGGATACTAGCCAGTTTTTCTCGTAAATGGTACATATGACAAAAAAAAAGTAAAAGAGAAGAAAGTGATACTATTCTTTATATGCAATGTAACCAGGTATATAAATCTTTCGTATTTGTACTATTTTCAGAGAAATGAAGGTGACCTTCAGTTTTTTAACCTTATAGTGTCGGAGGCCGATATATCGGGCTCGCTGCACTGGCGAGAAGTGCCAGAGCCGATATATCGGCCCGCGCCTTGTATTACTTTTCTATTCGCATTGCGGGAGAACTCTATCTCAAAATAAATTTATAATACGTTATAAATGGTCTAATTTTATTATGAGAGAATTAAAAAAAATAGTTTTTCGTTTTAACTAAAAAAAATGATTTAACTAAAAAATAATAACTAAAAATGAATATTTTTTTTTATTTATGTTATTATAATGAAGTATTATGCAAAATTATATCACAAATATACTTATGACACCATAATTTTGTTTCAGCAATGTTATATTACCTATAACAATTACGTATTTCGGAAGAGATAATCCGTCCAGCCCTTACTATGTACCTTCGAGTTATTTTTTTATTTTTGTTATGTAATATTATTTATCTTGTTACAAAATATATTGGAAATGTGGAGTATATACTTTGTAATAAATGGTCGATATAAAATTATGATGAAAAGATAACTTTTTGTATGTGCAAATACGTTTTGTAAGAGAGAAATCAATTTTTACTTTCTTCATGATCTTTTATACCTTTGTTATTTATATAATTTTCAATGAATTTAGAAAAACTGGTGTCATCGTTTTGTTCTCTATTTCGTCCTTAATATACTGCTTTTTGAATCATGTAAATATTGTTTCTTGTTTGGTTTTTATGAGCATTTTCCCAAACCCTAGTAAAACTGTGAAATTCGGCCGGTTATTCTTGCATAGGCACCTCTTTTTCGCCTGGCATTAAAAGGGTTAAATTGTAGACTGTTTAAATTAGCCACGTATTGTATGAATGTGAAGTTGAGCGAATGAGACGAGTGCGAACGAGAGAGAGGGAGAAAGTGTATATGTATAAATAAACGAAATGCCGAGCAACGGTACAAAAGGGAAAGAGAATAAGAATAAGACTATGAGAGAATACGAAAAAGGTAGAATAAGGCTAAGGATAAGAAATAAAGTCAATTTGTGAAGTACGTAATTTGGAAAGAGTTTTTCTGTACCCATCGCGATAAATTTATAATTACAACAAAATGTTATATGTTTTTTTATGTCACATGAAAGCGTGTATCAAAACGAATTCAACAATGTATCACATTATGATCTTGAGAACCATTAAAAGTCAAGAACTTAAGATTACTGTACCTGCTCGTATTACTGTACTTACCGGTATTTCTTATTGATATGTTTACTGTTTATATGTTAGTGTTTACTTCTATTACAAGATGTGCAGAATTACTTGAGAATTATTTCACAGATGTAGTTCACGATTTGAAGCAAAAGATAATAGACACATGTGCAAACTTAAGGTCACTTTCATTTCTCAGAAAATAGTACAAATACGAAAGGTTTATATACCTGGTTACATTGAATATAAAAAACAGTATCATTTTCTCCTCTTTCATTTTTTTGTCATATGCACCATTTACGAGAAAAATCGAACACAATATCTAGTAAAATTGTCAGATATTCGTGCTATGCTACAAACATATGGTTACATTAACCGAACATGCGACGCGATCACATTAGACCCATTATGATTTTCGCGCTATTAGTTACGACACGACGTTCTTTCGGCAATTCGCGATCGATTCGAAAGCAATTTAAAGCTAGGTATGCGTTTCCATCGGGATTGCTAGGCCGTTTATGCCAGCCTGTCGAACAGAAAAGTATCATCAGTACCCTTATTTTAATAACACGATTCCAGCGGAGTATCCGGTTTGTTGGGATTGTCATTACATGATGACCATTCGGTCATTTCGTGCAAAATAATTAGCGGTTCCAGGACTTGTCCCAGAAAAGAGAATTGGGACGTAACGATAATGGTAGGGTGCCCTCCCTGATAATACCAGCGAAGACATAGCGGCGAACAGATTCAACCGAGACACAAGGGAATTAGTCATAGATGAGCGACGTAACGTCGGCGTCGGCGTCGTCTCTAGCAAGCCCTAAAGGCATCCGATACGCTAACCTCCTGTAGCAGATTCGAGGCACCAGATAAGTAGAGGGCACCGAATACCGGCTTTTCGGAAATAAAATTACCAAATTGGGCCACGGATACTCTTACACCCTCTTTTGGCGGCTCATTCTTTAATGTTTGATCTAATGTGGACTGATTTATCGAAAGTAGTGCTATTATCTTATGCAGAATGGCAGCTCACGGCGCGGGTGCAGACACGAGCTACGACCGATTACGGACGATATTCTATTAACTGAATCGAACGGATATGCCTGGTTACCTGTACCGTATATTTACGTACGTCTACACATTTATCGCCTATCCAATTTTTCGGATAAGTACATACCTACATCATTTTGCATCTTGTAACCAAAATACCAAGTATGATGTAACAGTACAAAACAATAGTTTACATCTAAAAGTTTTCCCTAAAATTAGTTTTTGAAATATTAATTAGTTCGAAAGTTGGAGCTGTTTTTCAGCGTAACGCGTCTCTACGCCAATCTGTTAATTATAATTAATTTACAAAACACATACCTACATACATACATACATAGGATGGAACTATTTATAAATAGTTTTTAAAAAATTTAACTAAATAGTAACTATTTATAAATAATTCCTTCCTATGTATGTATGTATGTATGTAGGTATGTATTTTGTAAATTAATTATAATTAATACATTGGCGTAGGAACGCGTTAGTATGTGGCAGTCTCTTTGAATAATTATTCGGATAAATAATTGTAGACGCACGAGATCTTGTCTAGAAAATGTTATACGAATTAAAATACGATAGATACTTTAACACACGCGCAGCCAAATGTTTGTGAAATAGAAGTCTCTAGTATTTTTTCTTCGTTCACATTTTTATCCGGCAATTTCGAGAAAATCTGTACACGGATCTGGCTGCGAACATAAAAATGCAGGTCGTGTACTACGCCTGCGCGTCGGCTGGATGACCCGACATGGGTGTTTTATGGCTGACAGCTTTGTGTGTTCCGAGTAGGCATTATTTTTCCTTCTAAACTCCGTTATACCTGGAACAATGGAGAGATTAAAACATAAAATATGATCCCCGGGGTATAGTTTGGAGTAGGGGATCAGAGGATGGCGGTGCACAGTGCCTATAATAAATTTCGCGTACCTGGGGCTCTCCCTTTCGAATAACCCTTTTTTCGACAGGTGCGACATACTGGCACCCCAGGTTAATTCACTGACTTGACAGCATAGAATATAAGTTGATATCGATATCTATCGAATGTTACAGTTTCTCACACCGCCAAGAAATTCATCCGTGGTACTTGATTACGCATGGATCGGTATAATACGCTCCTATTATACATATGTATAAATAACACGCGCTTACGATAAACATAGGAAAATTCATTCTTTATCGATACACGATGTAATGATATTTGCTAAGAATATAGAAATTTAGAAATAGTTGTACGCTGTCAGTTGCTACACATTCGGTGACCGGAACTTTAATGGAATTATCGAAATATGTTGAACGAAACAAAGTGTTTCTTAACGATATTCGAGTATGTATAATCTCGTAAGCGATTAACAAATGCAATTAACACTTTGTGCTCGAGGCATTGTTTTATAGAATCAAATTCAGTTCATTTTTATAATACATTTCTGTAAAACCAAAAACTCTACTTCGAAAAGAAACATCTACGAACATTCGTGACTCAATGAATTTTTGTTTCAATTTATAATTAGCTGTATTCTGATATAAGTAAAATTGGAATTGTACGTTCAAAAAATCACTTTTAAATTACATGTGTCGCCCTAGAGGCGCCACTCGAGTGCAAAGGGTTAATCTTTAAACGCTTCTATATCGTGGAAAATATTTCATGAGTAGTAAGAAAAAAGATTGATGCTGATAGTAAAAGCTGATTTGAACTAATTTGTGAATTCAATCGAAAAGAAAAATACTAAACTGGTAAGTTGTAAAGATCGAGAAGATAATAAGGAAAGTTTCATTGTGGAAATATAGAGACCGTGTGGCAGAGGAGAATCGTTTAAGAATGGGAAAGCATCCTATTACGCGATTCGTTTTTCCATAAAAGCAAATGTCTTTTGGCCAGCGGCAAAGATAGTTGGCAATGGTGAGCGGTACGGGTCGCGGGCGCATCTCCGCGCCGGACCGAGATCGCTGTTGTATTTGTCGAATACGAAGTCACGTACCGAATACATTATCGGGTGGAATACGATCTATGCATGTGAAGGTTGAAAAGCAGCAGGCAGGCAGGCAGGCAGGCAGGCAGGCAGGCAGGCAGGCAGGCAGGCAGCCAGGCAGGCAGGCAGGCTGAGAGCAAGCTAGCAGCAGGAGGACAGACGGACAAACGGACGACGAACGAACGGACGGGTGGGTGACTATATTGATTGTGTAGCCGGCTGACAGCGACAGTGACATATGTCACCGAGGCTTCTCGTTATCGCTGATTTAAACATGAGGCAACGAGGCCCTTGCCGAGTTGTCTGCGCTGCACCAGCTTCGTATTTCTGTCTACGTCTCCATCCCTTCCTCTTGCGCCCTGTTATTATTATTGCCACACATATTTTTTCCTCGCCTCTTTTCCTGATCAATGTATCGACTGACACGCTGTCCGAAGCCTGACAGCATGACCTTTTTGATCATCGCGCCGGTGAAACGAGATATCAGAAATAATTATTAACCAGTCGCTCACAGCAATGGTATTGTTACTCGAATGCTCGTTACAGTTATTAACATCCACGTGCCGTCTAATAACGCAACGAGTACATAATAATTTTCGAACCACTTCGGACCGTTCGCGATCGTGCTCGCAATAAAAGATACTTTTTAAACAAAATTTGTCTCGCAAATTATACATACTAGGAGTATTACGGGAATAATATGAACGCAATGTAAAATCTCAATGGACGCTAGACGGTTCATCAAGCTTTTTAAGTGAGAAAATCGTCAATTTGAATATAAACGCGCAGCTGCCAGGTCACATTTCGTAGAAAAGTTGATACAAAATAGGTTGCATTCGAAGCCAACGATATGTACATAATCATGTAGCGCCCCCTTGCCATTCTGCGTTTCGAGTTTGCTATATAAGAAATAAGGGGTGAAACGAAGGGAAAGAAAGAAGACTGCTATGATTTATTGCTGGCCGCAAATTCTGTTTCTCCTCTGTGCACGCCAACTGCGTTTGCGTTCATCCATCTTTTTCCCTTTCACGACTCACCGGGCAACTTTTCCCCAGGTCCCCCTCTTCTCCTTCATTCACCCCCTTTGTTCCGCACCATCTCTCAAAGTGACTGACTGCCTCCTTTATTATCCGCTTGTCAGCATTTTTACACTTTTATCCAGCGTTCTAGTATCTATTGTCCCCAAAACGAATTCGTATGGTCACAATACATCATAAAAGATGACCATCCTGAAGTATTACCAAGGTATTGTCGAGTCTTGACGAAAATTACGATCATGGCCGAGAGTTCGTGCGGTTTAAGCTTTGATTCGAATTAGCGCATAGTTATAAATTAGCTACTTGTTTCGTAATCGTTTAACAACATTTCAGAAACGAATCTCGCAAAAATAAACAATTCTGCTTCGTTTAAATTAACGATAATGTATAATACATTTTTTTTCAACATTTATCACTAGAGTGCGGATCTATATGCAAAATATAATTTTTATAAACGTACGTAGGAGAATTTAACCTAAGTAAGAATTTATTTTACTTCGCAAATATTATAATATGAATTTTACTTTCGATATCTTTTTATATTATTGCATACTGTAGGTATTTTATACCTTCTCTGACGTTAAAATTTCCTGTAAATGCATAAGAATCCGCAGTCTATTTATTACATTATTATTATCTAATCTTTTTAGAAATTTGTATTCTGTAATGATTTTTTAACGTGGCTAGTGAGGTTTTTCTTCTTCCTCGGTTGTAATCTTGAATGTAATATATTTTTATGTCAATTGTAATCGATTCTAATAAATCCTTTGCTATCGTAATTTAATTTTCATATCATCTTTCTTTGTAAACTTGAACATGTACGATAGTTGATGATATCGTATATATAATGTATGTACATCCGACTAATTAGTCCGATGTACAATTGTAAGACCTCGTGCCGAGTAGTGTACCCGAAACAGTAGCAGAATGCACCTTGGCCTTCGTCGTCGCGCGTCGGAACTCGACTATTGTTTTTAAACTTCCGCGAATTAAAGAATGTACCGATATATGGAAAAGGAAAGACCTCGAAATATTGATATATATTATTAACGGGGAACGATATAATTTGACCGAAGTTAGTCCTCCTCGAGAAATGATAGAAACTTGAAATATGTTTTAAAAAGAACCCTCTAAAAGATCGAAACGTACACATTGATGTATTCTTTCTTAATCATTAAATGTGAAGTAAAGTTTTACATTTAGAAAGTAAATGTTATATTCGGAAAGAAAATATTTGAAAATTTTTATTTGGATTGAACGACTCTTCGTACAAGATTTCACCAACCTACGAAATGACATTGCAATTATTGTTTACAATATACCTGCATCGTTTGGCATTTTTACGACACTATTTGTAAAAACTTTTGAAGTGTCCGATCGTTATGGTTCCCAAATCCTGAATCCCGACTAAGGTCTTAACCAACGCCCTAATCCGGGCTGATGATTGCTCGAAACATTATTACCCTGTCACAACAAATTGTATATAATGCGACGTCCTAGGCTGTGTTCGTAAAAGGGAATACCTCTACTATGTTATTTATTGCATTACCTATTCTTGACCAATTTTACGGATAACGCGTTACCTACAAATCTCTTGCAAACGATGTCTTTATGTCTTGCTCGAATGATCTGATATTATTTTCGAGCTACAAGCATTTCCGAAAATGTTAATTGCTGTAGAATAATAAAAAGAATAAATTTGTATAAAACCGAATATTATGGATGGAAAATCTTATTTTCGTGTACCTAACACAGATTTATACTTGTAATATCGTATCTACATACTGAATGACAGTTTATTGTTACCCGAATAACTGGAAATCTGTTTGAACCTCTGTCGTGGCATTCAGCTTGACCATGCAGTTTAAAGTAAGCTAAACGTTTCGCTTCATATCGAAACATTCTACTAGATGAGAGAACGCAAGATTCGAAAGAAGAGATATATAGCGAATATACACAATAATTTCTGATCGGGAAATTGTTAGTTTCGGTGACTTAGTTTGTATAAAGCTGCTCTTAGAACCTAAAGGTTTCCTCCACTTTGTCTGTCGTTACCGTATATGCTAGTCGTGTTATATAGTAAATGTTGTTTATGCGGTACAGCCGTCGATAACACATCAAAGCTGAATCGTTACCCGCCTGGTAGCTGTCGTCTTGAAATCTCTGAAACGTTGACTGAAGAAGCGGCGGAGATGAAAGAGAACTATATTAGCCATAAACTCATCCGTCAGTGTCAAAACGTCAAAGACTTGCCATTGGGGTATTAACGGCGCCATAACTTTACAGAAACAGTGAACGGTTGGAGGGAGATAAAGAAAGGGAGAGCCAGAAAGAGAGAGACGTAGATGTTCCGTGGAAGTAGATCTCTGACAAGCCTTTACTTCTGGGAAATATTTCACGATAGAGAGAGATGTAATATTTACCGCGAATCCGACTCTTTGATAGAAGTTAAAAATTCATCGAGAATAGTATTATAGTAAAAAATAATTTTGTTTCTTGTTTCTTATACCATTACACATTACATAAATTCAATTATTTCGGCTCATGTGTCCATAAAATTAGACATTAAATTACATATATATCAAAATCACAAGAATATCAAATAATTTATGCTCGCAATTACATAATTCTAACATTTAGTTGAAAATTGAGATGGCGTTCAATAATATTTGAATAAAAAGTGTGTAATATACGTAGAATATTTTGTAAAGAAAATTGAATTTAACTGAAGGGTCGTAAAAGCAAAATATGTAATGTTATTCAAAGTAGGTACTTAGCTTTTTGCACCGTATATCATAACGTCTAGAAACTCCGAAACCATTATGAATTTAAATTTAAATGGCAATTGACAAGCCTCTATGCATTTCTTAGATATTATTCAGATACATTCTGATGCAATGTACGCATTTCCCAATCTAATTATTACTTACGACAGGTATGCGGTCTACGTACTCAACGTGTGCATATTGTCATAATTCGTTGTAATTACCCTGTAACATAACTATTTCATCGACCGCTTAATTGTACTTAAGTTGTACTAACAAGTGAAATAGCCGTAATCTCCTAACCGTACGGAATGTTTGAGCTTCGACCAGGCTGATATTCAAGTTTTTTGTTAATTACGCTTGGTGATTGCAATAGTTGCGATGCGTATTTTCTAACATATGGGCATATAGTATATACCGAACGTGTTAACATTTCCGGGGTTTTAAATAAATATGTTTCGCAACAATATTCGAAAGTAGTTTCTAACGATTAGGGATCGAAACTAAGCAATTAGCTTTCGTCGTAACGTTCGAATGACCTTATACTTAAAAATAGTAACAAAAATTGGAAATAATATCTATCTATTTTTCTCCTATCTATTCTAGTATCTATTTTCGTCGGAATTTAAAATGTGAGAACCGCTTTGTTACGAACCCCTGTTAATATTGACGAAAAGGTATTTATTTTACAAACGATGGAGATTGAAATAATACAAGTTCCAATAATGTAAGATTATTTGCGATATGCTGCTGTTCCATCGATATCAATTTACCGATAAACACATAGATATATTTATACCCAATGTACGTTTTTTTATGAGTCTTTTCCTCTCATTTAATTCGTACGCAAACAAATAAAGTTAACGCATTGTTATTCTACACATCGATGTACCTAAATGTATGTATGTATATAAAAACCCTTTCCAAAAGCAATTGACAAAAGTACCGTGCTGTCTTGGGATGAAACTATGTGGATCACGATCAACATCATCGGTATTTATTTGCACACATTGTATACTTAAACATAAACATACACATGCGTAATATTGTATTACAAATGGGTGATGAAAACCAGACAAGTACTTACAGGTATAAATTTGTGTTCTCTTCTCCAGTTATATCTTGACAATTTTTCAGATTTCGATATTGTAAAAGTTTCGGTATGATTTGACCATAAAACGATCGTTATTTTACATTTAAGTAAAGAGCAATAAAACAGTAAATCGTACAGCTGTTTTACACGTTGTTACTAAAAGTATAGAACGTGTACGTGTACGAACTTTAACATAAATTCAAATACGTTGAAAAAACGTAAGTAATAAGAAATATTGAAGTATAGTTTTAAATTTATTTCAGTTTCAATTCGGTATCGAATTTTGGTAGATAAATGATGAAAAAATGTGTAAATTAAGCAAGATAAGGTATAAAATGTTTTATGCAAATATTGAAAACTCATGTACTTAATAGGAAGGGGAAGTTCAAATATACATGTGTCAAAGGATATTATTGCAGTAGCAGATCCATATACATATGTATGTATGTACAATATTCGATGAATCCTGATGGAACGTAATTCTTAGGAGATTACGTGGACTATTTCAAGACACGTAAAGGTATTTTAAAAGAAGGAAGCGAAAAAGATCAGTCCCTCGAAACGTTTAGTATCGAGTGACTGGATGCGCGACAAAGTCGAGGTGCGGTCGGGGCGATAATTAAAACGCTTTTACAAAATTGTAGGCAAACAGCGCTTAAGTGGCTGTCATTTGTTATCCCGTAGGCTGTGGCAAGTCGGTAAGTCGCTGAGCGAGCAATCAATCACCCGACATTCCCTTCCCCACCGGGCCATTACATTTCTATTTTGAAAGCTGCTTATTAAGCGAGGCCAGTCGGAGAGACAGACAGGTTTCACGGTATAAAATATCGGGTTGCTGTGATGGCAGGGACGGTTCCGTGTCGAGGTAGCTATGGTAGGCAAACGGAAAGGGGTGTGGAGAGTAAGGGAACGAAAGAGGAGAGGAGACGAGAAGAGAGGAGAAGGGAGGGGTCGGGGTAGGAGAGGACGGCTGTAAAAGCGGTGAAATATCAAAGCCGGGATGGGAGCTGTCATCGTCGGGCCAACATCATGGGTGGCGTGTTGAATTAGAATGCCTTCCCACACCCCACACAGGGCCAAACCCCACCGCAATTCTCCCACCATAATCCTCCGACCAGAAATAGTGGGGATGACAGGAGAGGACAGGTTATACACCCCAGCTTGATGAAGAGGGAGGGGAAAAGAGCATGTCGTGTCGCTAGGCGGCGTTGCGGTCGCATTCCACTTCGCGCACCGAACAGCTCCGTCGAGAGCTCCCACTATTTTCCTGGATTTCACTCGGTCAACATCGTTTGCGTTTAATCGTTTCGTGCTACGGAAGGATCGATCGGCCGACGCGCATACCGAACCGAAACCGAGAACGTGTACTCGTTGAAACGTTTACGAATCAGTTTCTTTCTTTTTCGTGATTTGTGGGATATACCTGTGGTTTTGTGCAGTGATTGGCTTAATAAGTGTAAAACCAAATGGTTGTCCTCGAGGAAGGCGGTATGCTGACTACTGGACACAATCAGTATCTACAACCGGATTATCTTTCTCCGCTTCCAACTACGGTTAGTATATATCATCAAAAATAACATTTCCGATTGAGATTTTTTTATTTCGGTCTATGATATATTATCCGTATTCTTCGAACGCGTCTAAGAAATGGCAACATTTCATCGATTAGTCGTTTTATGTATATCGTAAGTGTGAAATTACCGATAGAATCGATCGAGAGATTGATCGAGACATTTTTTTCCGGTATTTTCGAACATCGAGCTGTTACTTATCGGACGGCAAGCGTTGTCCGACGGGTAACCGTATGTTGACCTGTTACCGTGTTTTCTTTCGAACTCACGGCAAAATCGCCCCATATTTTATAAGTTTTCATATTTTATTTTACAGTTGGATGCGAAGAAGAGTCCATTAGCTTTACTGGCACAAACATGCAGTCAAATCGGTGCTGATTCACCAACGAAGCCGCTGATATCTCCGCTGGATAAAAGTTCGAAGGGTATGAGTGCCGGAACAAATGCAAAGTCACCGCCAGCTGCAAAATTGGAACGGAACACCCGTAGCAGTCCGTCGGATGGGAAATCATTGGCCTTCAAACCGTACGAAACTAACGTTGTTTCGAAGAAGTCGGCCGACGAAAGCAGACCGACATCTAAAGCCAGTGTACACAGTGTTAGTGGGCAGGACAGTGTGAGTGCAAGTGATAGTAGTCATATGGAGAAAAAATCGTCGGGAAATCGCACGCCCGTCGGACGAAAGTCCGCGTCGCCCGCGAGTCAAGCGACGTCGACTAGCACTCCGTCGGCCGATCGAAAGACACCGGCGGATCGGGAAAAGACCGATGGATCGCCACGCAACAATAATAACGGGGCCAGTCCGATCATCAGGTCCGGAATGGAGATTCTTTCTGGCAATCATGGAAAAGATTCCAACTTGAGTGCCTACAAGCCTGGTCTCGCCGGATTTTCTAGCAATCCGCTTTGCTGTCCACCAGGACTTTCGGAGAATCCAGCGTTCAGACCACCATTTGCCGGTGCCTCCCCGTTTTCCCATCACCATGCCGCCGCAGCAGCCCTCTTGGGTTATCCATCGACAACCCCGACCAGCGGAAATCCATATTTGAGCTATGCTCGAGTCAAAACTCCGGCCGGCGGAGAAGCACTCGTCCCAGTTTGCAAGGATCCTTACTGTACCGGTTGCCAATACAGTATGCATAGCGCGCAGTTAATGATGGGTAGCGGAACTTGCCCTAGCGGATGCACGCAGTGCGATCATCAGAAGTATGGTTTAGCGATGGCGTTATCATCGTTAGGCCCTATGGCTCCCCCGTCGCTTTCGTACCCGTCCACGTTAACCGGCGGTAGACCGTACGTTTGTAATTGGATTGCTGGCGATTCCTACTGTGGCAAACGATTCACCACATCGGAAGAACTTCTTCAACATCTTCGTAGCCACACCAGCTTGACCGGTAGCGATCATGCATCGTCGGCCGCCCTTCTCAGCAATCCGCACCCCCATCCGTTGCTTTCACCGTCGGCAGCTCTTCATCGCGCAAGCGGCGGATCGTACCCAACGCCTTCTCTCAGTCCTTTGAGCGCTAGATATCATCCGTACGGAAAACCGCCGACGGGACCTCTTCCAGCATCGTTGGCAGCATCGCCTTACAGCGCTTTTAACGCGCTGGGACCTTACTATTCACCGTACGCGATTTACGGACAGCGAATCGGTGCCGCCGTACATCCTTAAACGCGTCTCCGATGTTGAAACGATCAGTGTACAGATCGTAATAGTGTAAAATAGAAAACCGTCGATACGAGACTTTGACAGACTGTTGTGTAAATAATTAAACGTGTATAATATAAATTTATTTAAACAAAAAAATATATATGCATATGTGTGTATAAATTTGAAACTATAAGTTCGTAAAGTTGAGATAAATATATCGACAAGTTTGTTTCATCGCGAGATCATTCTTTACAGAAATCCAATACTAACGTATCTCTTCAACATTTGATTATTATCTAGGGAGGAACATGTACACCGCAAGTGAATATCCGATTTGCGATTTTTCAAGCCGAAAGGAATATTTTCATGCAACCCAGTTAACGTTTAAGGTGTTTCTATAGCCGCAAAGAGATTCTGAGTCGACACCTATGGATAGTCGATGAACGGATTGTTAATCGTATATATTGAAAATTTCCTGTGCTCTGTGGCTTCCACGGTATATGATATATATGTATTTTTTAATTGTGTTTAAAGTGATATGCGTTTAGTCTCTGAAAAACAATATTGCGTGCTCGAGAAAATTATAGACGCGTGTGCGCGACACCCGTAATCCCCTCTCTTCTGTAGCTATACGTTCGATTGTTCGATAGCGCGTACCGACGGTCGTGCATGTTCTATGTCCATGATATAACTGTGATATTATGCTATTTTTTCGAAGAAATAATAAACGATAATGTCAACAATGGTGTGTCTAAACTATCTCTACGGCAAAATATAACATCTAACTTATACGCATCGTTCATCTAATAGAAAGAAAGAATCTATCTAAAGATCTATGTATTTAAATCGGACAGGAAATGTGAAGATTATTTCGCGGACTTGAAAATATCATTATCGCAAAGAGAATCTTTAACAGTCTTTTGAATTCGTTGAGAAATCCATCGGTTTTCTACCATGGCAACTATTCCGATCGAAAAAAATCAATGTACGATACATATTATTTGCACTGTAAATATCTCTTGTAAATATCGTTGAATTTCCATACCGCTTTAATAAAAACAATGTTTGTGGAATCATTAAACTTGTCTCTTTTCTAATACATTTCTCGTTACTTCACTAAGATCGAATTAATTTCACCACTTTTTCGATCGTTCGATTAACTACTTTTATGTATTTCAATTGATTGGTGTGTAATTAAAACGATTCGTTCTGGCAGCGATTAATAACGTTTTATATAATATATCTTGTCTGTCGTTTGCACGGTTTGTGTTTGTATAGATAACGTAATTGACTTTGCTTATGCTCCATTTGTTTTCCAATAATGTTGTCAAGATATTTTTTTCAAACAGACCATTCATTTTCATTCCTGACAAATACTACCAACGCATCATTTCTACTTGTTTAAAAAAAAAAAAGAACATATTCATCATATCGAAGATTGTGTATAATTTATATAGAGAGAGATAGATAGATACTATATATTGGTACAAAATAAAAGATGGATAAGAATAATCGATAGAGGAAAACGCGAGCCGACGTCGGCGGACGAGTAGTGCAACAGTGCTAGTGACGGAGCCACCACCAGATGAGTATGTATAGTTTGAATTCGCACCACCAGAGTGCTCTATGTTGGTGTGCGCGCACGAACGGTGAGTCTCAATCCCCGGGGCACCCAGGAGAGTAAATTTATTTCTTTCATTACGGACGGAGCAGGTCGCGAGTTCTCGGATATCAACGCTGCAAGGCGGGGCGCATAAATCTGCAGTCTAGCATTGGAAGGTGGAAAAGGGGCAGAGAGGAGCGGGCCGAAGAAGAGGATGAAAGGAAAACGCAAAGGAGCGACGAGAACGGTCACGAAGGAGAGACAGAGTGGGTGGTTGAAGCTTTTTAGACCCCTGCAGAGGGGGTACGTCGTTTCCATCGCCAGGGTGCCACGACAGGGTGGCAGGCTCAGCTGGCTCAGCAAAGTGAAATATTCGGCGATTTTAACCGTCGAAATGAATGGTCTCGTATTTTGCATTCCCGCCTCGTCCCACGGATTGGAATTCATGTTATTTCTGTACCATTATGTGCATCACTGAATCTCAATTAGCGACCCGTCTGTTCTAACTAGAGTACTTACGCGTAGATGCATCTAACACTGTGTTAGTTATGCTTCCGTGATTGAATCGAGGAACAAATATGTACGGGACACTTTCCAGGGAATCTTTTGTTTATGCATACACGATGTTCCTGCGAACATATGCGATACGATCACTCGCTACAGTATAGGCCCGCGTCAACAATTTGAATTTCATTGTTGAATCATGATTTAACTAAATTTAATTTAGCAAAATCAGGAATAAATATAAAAGGGAAATAAGATACATATATTAATCTGATCGATAATCGAGCGAGTAATTATGCATACAGTATAGGAAATGTGGTTGATACAATAAACGCACAGTTTTCGTTACTTTCATATTATTTAATTAATAAAATTTGATAAAATCGGACAAAAATTTACGTTGCTGTAATTACTATCTTTTGCCGAAAATCAATTACTGGTTACTGTAAAAAAGATTTCAGTGATGAAAAAGTCGTAAAGATAACTTCCAAACTTGTAGGTTATACATATATTCGTTAATCTCAAACCTTACCCATCCGAAATATTTATTATCTCCGGGTGTTTCTTTGTTTTTTTGTGGATACAAGTGTAAATTATTTCGATTTACTTTAACCGGCGTTAACTATCTTATTTCGAGAACGAACAGAATATTTATGTCCCGTGCGTGACGTTAGTCAAGCTTTGGACGTGATTTTATAGACTTTCCACATAAAATATTTCGAACACCTGTTCATTATACCGCTTTTATATCCCCAATCTTCTGGTCGGAACTATTATTTTGACATTAACGCGATGCCGTGATGTGTCTGTGATAATGATAAAAAGAAAAATATAAATCTATTAGATAGTTACCGTATAAGAATGGTCGATCGTTCATCGCTCGAATGTCACATTCTCGGTAATAATAAATATGTAGATTGCTCTGTCAGTTAAATAGATGTATAGCTTGATGACTTGCCTATCGGACATCGTACCTTGTTACTCGAAACTATCTGCATAGATCGTTTATTACATATTTCGAATACGATGAAATAATTAGTTCACAAGTGACATTGAAAAAAAGAAATTAATATCTATAATAGTATAATAAAGATGCGTTAAGCATAATGTTCCCTTAAATTTTCGGAGGCTCTAGATACTTGTTTGTTTCATCTCTGTTATGATCCGGCTGATGATTATCCATCATTTCTTTGTTTGTACACACTAGACACTGCTCGTCAGTAGTATCGAGATTAATTCCTCTTTCTCTTTTTAGCATTCATGCAATCGTTATAAACAATTTTGTTAGATACGCACAGTGAAAAATTAAAATATCCGTAAAAGTAATATGGCGATACGTAATGTTTTATTTCCGGTTAGAAGAACGTAATCATTTTCCACTTTTCTCGTGACAACAAATCGACAAGTTGCGCCGGAAATGACAACTTTCTCCAAGTACAAATCTACAAACCTATTCTATTTCGCCTCGCAAAAATTGAATTGTACTTTGTGTTACCAGGTATTATTATTATTATTATTATTATTGTACGAGCTATACATGCCACGATCAATATTCGTTTCTTTTACCGTGACTTTTTCTTATCTTGTTTGGCCACGATTCAAGCTTTTCTTGTCCTCGAATCATTATCAATTGTCGTTATTATTTATTATATTTCATCGCTCCAACCGTAAACGTGAATAGTTACTTGAATCAAATTTTAAGATCGAAAACTTATGGTAGGAGGAAAAATTACGATTATTTTTATATACGGCGTGTCATATGAATATTGCTGAAGGAATAGATAATTTTTTTGTAGATCTTGTTGATTTTTTAATAGTTTCATCATTGGTGTTTTGATTTCATTGTTTCTCGTTTTCCGAGCCAGATACGAACAGGCGAGAAAAATAAAAAACAAAGAAAAAATGATGCGATTTTCGAGTAACCGACAGGAAATTATGGCGTATCGCAAAATTACTTTATCCATTTCATATATTTTATATATTTTTGTTCCTTTGTAGCGACGAGTCTCCAAATATATTTTTACATATATATTTCAACAGTTTTTAAATACGTTTAATTTTTGTTATAAGGAATAAGAATAGTATTTACCAGTGGTCTTAACATTTTAGTTCTATTTGAGAGCCCTTTTTAAGAAGTACGTATACCCAAGCCGATAAGTATGCCTCGATGGAATTAAGAATAAATAGACAATAAAAAGACATTATGTAAATATTTATATAGGATACTTTACGAGATTAAATTGTTCGTCGACGTAGATTTTAAGCGATACCTACGGTATTTCTGTCGAGAATTGTGTTCGAAACGTTCAATGATTTCTATAATGTTCGTATTAGAGAAGTTTCGGCATAATTTTGATGGAAGAAACTCGTTTCGTCCTCGAGTGAATCGTTTTGTTGTAGAGAACACGTTCGCGAACGATGTCTACCAACCATCCTGGCCAGTCTTACGAGTCAGGGCAGACAATTTAGCACGTCAATAACAGGCCGCGGATAAAAGCAGCCCATACATCGTGGCTGACGTATCGTTTGTAATAAAACACAAAGGGGGTCTAGCCGCCAGCGGCATCTGTGTACCGCGCTGTGCAGCCGTTCGTTCATTCTTGCTGTTATTAACAGGCCGTACATCGTGGATGTTTTCTACCTACCATCTCCCGTCGAGTCATACATCACCGTTGAATGCGCGACAGCAAAGAGCAACTATAATTCATCTATAAGCTACAGCCGATCCCCCTTGGCAGAAATTGTGAGAGACGAAATCGATAGAGCAAACCTTGTTGTAGGTTATACGATGTTCGCTCTTCTGACACATAAAATTTAACTTTTCCAAGGAGCAATCAAGAGTGAGAAGTATTCGATGACCCCCTGAATTTCTTTTATTGACCAAGAAATTCTTCGGGATACGTGGATGCTCGCGTATTTCCTTGGGCAGCTTTAACATTCGGATTACCCAAAACAGTGTACGATGTCGATAATAATTGAATATTAAATTACTCCATACGTTCACTCCAAATTTCTTAACAAAGCTTAAACTAATATCCAGAACATATCTTTTAATATTGGAATTAATATAATATTTTCCTTGCACGTTGGTTTAGTTTCTAATCGAACAGAAACTTTACAAACGAACAGAAAATATTATAGATAACCGGAACAGTTTTAAGTTTTATGATAAAAGATAATCCATTTCCTGTTTCAAAGGTTGATGTTATTTTTTCGCGAAAGTCAAGATTACATCGATAACTTCCGCATTGATTACAGAACGATCCAACGTTGATACCGATTTATGTTATGAAATTTCTCTCGCTCTTAAACCTCTCGAAAAGAGTACTCGCACTGTTCGTCGTTTTGACACAGTTCAAGTATGCTGTGCAATTTTTCTGAAAACTCTAAACATCCTGTCGATTTCCGTTGATTTCGCTTCCACATTGGTTGATTGGTGCGGTGGCGGTGTATCCCGCAGCGTCATCTCGTCGGCGATGGTGCAAGTAAGAATCATCCTCGAGGTGGTGATACATTATGCCTCCTTGTTACTTCCATTTACGCTCAGCACGAGGGCAAGCCACTGTTTGCGTACGAGCATGAACGTATTTAATTTCGATAAGTACGACTTGCCCGCGTCTGGCTTTTTTCGAACGATTCGATTTGTCGAAATAGTCGCCGGTATTTCCTTATACTATAAATGACACGGTTAATTCGACAATTTTTCGCGGGTGAAACAATATGCTACAATATTATGTGTGCTTCTTATATCCCTGAAATTAGAGAGAGGAGGAGCAAATCGATTTATCGATATCGATTAATTGCAAATTCCGATTGAGTAATTTTAAAAAGAAACTCAAAATACATAGGTTAAATTACGGAGAATGTTCTGGTACTGAAAATAATCAGGTTTTTTCATGATTTACTGTGCGGTAAGTAAATTTGACCAAATTTCTAGGTAAATTTACGTACGTAAATGTAAATTAGTATCAAAGATAATACATGTATCGAAAATTAATAGCTATTGCAGACCAACGCTTGATCTCATGAACAATCGAAAAGTAGAAACGAATATTTAGCTATAAATAATTCATAAATACCCATTCATCTCTGAAAAAGCGATGCAAGCGTATAGATAGTAACGTTCTTTGGGACGATGAAAATTTAACCTATAAGCCCAGTACAGATAGAATTTGAATTAAAATTAACCAAAGTACGTAGCGTATTTCTACTTTTGGTCCGTCCTTGTTAGAATGGCAGCCATTTCGATGCAAAGGCTAGACAGCTACTATGTTACTTCCATCGATCAGTTAGAGTCAAATAGACGACGCCTGTCTCCGTGACGAAGAGATATTGCCACGGAAAGTATCACAAAATCATTCCCTGCTTGTAATTGAAAACGTATTTAGCTTTATTTTATATGCGTTCAACGTTCAAATAAACGTTTAGGAAAGTTATTTAATAAAGAGACAAGTAGATAATGAATTTTGCCAATTAGCGAGAAACAAATCTGTCGAATTAACCGAGAAAATATTTTACATTGCATATACCGATCGCATATCTTGAAAATTGTGGTGTTTTTGACAAATGCGAACGTAAAACGAGAAAAGTAATATAGCTACAAAGAGAAATAAAGTCACTTTCGTCAAATTTACGCAACTTCGAACAACCATTGAGTGACAAAGAGCTGTTCGAGGTCCAATCGAATGTATTTACATAGCGGTAAATTTACGAAAATCAAGCGCGTCGGTGACATCAGACGCTAGTTTGGTCGTTTCATCGATCACACCGGCGTTGAAATGATGGCGTTAACGATGCCCAGCCGAGTAACGTTTCCTCGGAGTGGTTGGTTAACTGAAAGAGAGAGTTCTAGTCTTTCCGTAATTGTCACGAAGCATATAGCAAAAGTAGACATCGTGCAGAGAGAGGTCGCGAAAACGAACGAGACTGAAACCAAAAGGAACTAGACAAGGGGGACGACGGGAGAGGTACAGGTGAGAAAAGTGGGAGGAATCGTAGGGGAGGGTTGAAGTGTGTGCCCGGCGGAAGGGCAGGGGGAGTTGGAGAGTGAGAGGGAGAGAGAGCGGCGAACCGGATGATGAATTAGCCGAGGTGACCTTTCGCGCGAAATCTCTCCTGCTAGCTCTCGCGGTAGGCAGCTCCCGGGATGTCGGCCCCGAGATGATGGATCGCTCCGCGTCACGGAGCCATTCATCACCTCCATCTATCAGCCACCCCTTCACCTTGCTTTAGAAAGCGAGCATTCGACGGCTATCTACTCGCTTCGGATAGTGATTAATGTTGATCGGAGCGCTGCTATTCGACCTCACTTCCATCTCTATCCCGGTCTTTCTCTTTCTCACCTTCGATCTCTTCCCTTTCTCCTTTCTCAACGCTTGCTATCCTCTTCGCCCCTCTCGAATGCCGCGCGTCTACACGTTTCTAGACGTTGACTTCGTATCGACTATGCGCGTTCATCTTCTCCATCGTCGGACAGCTCGTTGGGAGTTGGGAACGACGTAAAAGATGACCTCCGCGCTGATTCGGCTAAAATACCAATCTCCCGTGTTTGCCTTTTATTTCTTACAGAAACCGAGTAATCTAATCCGCCGATTACGATGTATATCTTAAAACTGTTTTCAGATATTCGACACTTGTCGATATTTAATCTTAGAGTCCCACTTTTATCTCTGTCGATACTATTTACTCGTTTATACATTAACATTTCACACAACACATTTATTACCAGTCGAAGACAAGAGTAGCACATCGATGGATTATATCGGATGCGTATCCCGTCACCTATACTGCTTTTCGTACGCCATCGAGAACATTCGAACATGGCTACTTCCGCGTCTATGTTTCGCGGCAGAAGCACGCGGCACCGTCGATACCCGACCACTGAGAATTTCATATGGAAGACATCAGGGAATCTCTGCGAAACTTTACATACGCGAATAACTAATTGTGGGGGCAGAGCTGATGTCAAGAATTTACATAATACGACAGCGGCATAGCGATCAGCTGAATGGACGCAGTGGCTAGGGAAGAGGCACCAACGTTCCGCTGGAATGGTTGATAATGTTGCACAAGTCGTATATCGTAGCCTTCTTAATGGCATAGCATTAAACTTTTTTTTGCGGCTTCTTCTACGATCAACTTAAGTTCTGCGCGCCTCCTCTTCCGTGCGCGAGCACGCGCTCGATGTATAGTCGCGAATATAATTAATAATGACAATTAATGAACATTTGCGAATTTTCGTTTTACTTTCCAATCTGCAGCGGCGTCGATTCACTCTTTTACGATGTCATTGTTTCGATGAAATATATCCTTTTCAGCATTTGACAGGAGTTTGTTACGTCTGGCAGAGTTCGCGTGCCATTCACGAATGCCCGAATTTTCTTGTTTTAGTAAACAAAATAATTATTGCCTATTCCGAGTTTCGGAATTATCTCGTTTAATACGACTAAATCGGGATCGTTGCGCACAGCGTCGGCGTCGAGACGCACGAATCGAGTAGCGAGTAGAAGACTTGTTTTTAGAAATGGTCGAATTCGAAAGTGTCGCTTGAAGAGAGGACAATAAATAGTCGGAACGAGAGTGAATTGCAATGATTGCAAACAAGCTCGGCATTTGTAATATTTTTGAAAAATAGTCGAAATTGAAAAAGTTACAAGGAAAACAAATAGAGGAAAAATTGCCGCAGCCTGTGTATAAAAAAAGGGGGGGAGGTCCTCGGGAGGTTAGACGGAGCGAGCGTAATCCTCTGTCCCTTCAGTCCCGTCTAGTTTTTGGAGACTCTCGCCAACTCCTGACCAAAGGTTAGGGTATTTACCTGTACAGGGTGTCCCAAAAATGTTGCAACACCTTGAAAGGGGTTATTCGGGAGGTGATTTGAAACAACTTTTTCCTTAGCGAAAATGTTGTCCGAGGCTTCGTTAAGGAGATATTAACGCGTAGCCTACGCCTACCGTGGACGGTCCACCGGCATAGTCGTGCTCTGATTGGTCGCGGTTTTCTGTTAATATCTCCTTAACGAAGCCTTGGACAACATTTTCGCTACGGAAAAAGTTGTTTCAAATCGCCTCCCGAACAACCCCTTTCAAGGTGTTACAACATTTTTGGGACACCCTGTATATACAGAGTGTTAAAAAAAAAAAGCATTCAATATTTATATGGTGTGTAGGGCACACTGTACTGAGTAAGAAAGTTTTAGTAGACATAGGTCCAAAGGTCAACCGTTCCTGAGATATACACATTTTTTTTGCTAGTATACACAGGGGCAAGAAGGGATTCTCCGTTCTTCCGTCTCCACCCGATCCCCACCCTATTGCTCTCTATTTAGTCTTTTGTTTTACGCGTTGACACCGCTCGCTTCGCATCATCCTACTTCGCCTCGACATCGACACGTGTACTTCTCGTCTTTGTTATTTAGGTACGATCGACGTAATTACGATGAAGGATGCGTATGCGTAAAAGTGTGATTATCCTATATTAGAAAATTCATTCGTAAATATCTTTCTTAGGAAAAATGAAAGAAACGCGATCACTTAGCAAATTTGAAACGTATAACGTTTCACTTTTCGTTTATAAACATACAACAGAGACAATTAAATATTATCGAACGAAGAAGTGGAAATTGAAATGTGTATCGAGAACGGTACTTAATCGTAAATTCAGCGTACCTTTGAACGTATAACCTGTTTATCATTTCTTTATTTGCAATTTTGTTATAACACATAATCTCGTAGACACGAGATGTGTAATCGTGAAAGTTAAAAGTTAAGTGCCCGTAATAAATGGAAATGTCCTTCGATGCAAATTTAGGTACAAATTCGTAACGACATGCATTTTATGTGCTGGTGTACTCGACAAAGTTCGTTAAAATCGTAATTGACACGATTAACTTACACTTGGTAATGAGAAGAATTATTACCGTTTACGTGTGCCATTACAACGGAAACTTAACGTTCACTTTCAGGTTGGTTAAGGCGATAATTATATTCGGTCGCGTATCCAGGCATAGCCGCGTACTGCAGACTTAATTATAGATACAGACGCATCGTTAAATTCGTTTCTCTGAATGTTACTTGGAATGCTGTTCTCGCGAAATGTATTATTTCTTTTTCTTTTTTTCTGTAAACGAATCTGTCTCTCGATATTAAATTAATTTTACAGCCAATCCCCGATGCTTCGTTTAAAAAAGAAACTTCGCTTTACGACGTTGCGTCAGGAAACGTAGTTTGAAATGTGTTTGCCCGAGCCATGTCTGCAGCCATCTACCAGCAAGCTACGCTTGTAATTACGTTAAATTATTGGATCGAGCATGAAGGAGCGAGTTATCTCTCAATCTAGTCGACTACAAAGGGGCCGACAGAGTAATTGTGATTGGTGTAACGGAGCCAACTAACTGACAAGAGACTTCACTCACGTTTCATTACCTATATACATATACATATGTAATCATACTTTCGTTTGCGTGCGAGTGGGTCTCATACTTATATAGTACATACGTACATGTATAAAACATGTACCCCTGGAATCGGTTACTTACTTTTTCTTCGTCACTCCCGCCGCGCGGCGAAGTAGCCATCGTTTCTTAACAACGTCAATTAACGATTTAGTCGAGGTTAATTCGTCTCTGTTCGCAATAATTATATTCGTAGGAATTTTATTCGAACGGTTCGAACGTCGTTTTATGACGTTCTTTTAACGAGCAAAAAACCAAATAAAATAGTTGGATAACACACTTAGCTTGCTGCCGAATCGAATAAAATGAAGTACCATGTTAATTATTCGTATGCGGGCGCGGAACATCGACAAATTTTAATTCGCACCGATAAAACTCGTTTTCGAAAGGCGACGAAATCATCTTGGTAGTATTTCATCGCTGAAAGAATCCAACTCTCTGTATGCGTCGCTAAACGTTTAAATAAATCGATGGTCTTTCGCGAGGCAACAGCTGTATTAAGGTAAAGATTTATTCGCATTATCAAGCAAATGAACACAATTTTAAAGCATTTCGAAGAAACGTAATACGTAACGAGTTGATAGCATCGCAACGATATCGAACAATTGGATTACTTTTCGACAGTTCATTGATGCTCGGAGGTTCGCGTCTTTGTTTCGTTTAAAGAACGGTAACGTAATTTCCGACTAAAATGTTAGCGACAAAAGCCGTATAACGAGGCACTTGAGAGGAGGCAGGAAGTCCCCGGCGCCAGGTTGGATGGGACATTGATGAGGAAACTTCGGTTCGTTATAGCCCAGGTTGGTGATAAGGAGCCAAGGAGTTCCTAAGTAAGAGGAGGTATAGCGGTGCTTGTCGAGGGGTTAAACCCGAACTATCTTTTACCCCACGTTATCCTACAAGGCCGCATATATATGTATATATCTGGTCATACTAAGGGTAGATATACCTTCGGATGGAAGGCGGCTCTGCGCTCCTTATCGTGTCGTTTTATAATCTAAATACAAGGAATCGAGAGAAATCGGCTAGAAACTCGTGTTAACGAACCGTAATGTCTTCGGGATGCGCACGGGTTTCTTGGACAACACCGTGCACATCTCCCGCAAATAGAAATTTGAATCTAGATCGACGGAATTATTCAATTCGAAACCGGCCTCGGAATCTTCGTCATCGCTCGAGTCCAATCGGTATCTGTCGACTTTCTCCCCGCACGAGACCCAACTGAGATCTCGAATCTCAAATCGAGATTGTTCGTTGTGTTCTATTAATTTCAATATTATTAAAAGACGGGAGGTCCAGATATTCACTTATAAAATATAGGGTGTAATGTATTTCCTTTATTCTTTATATTTTTCATTCTTTTTACTTTTATTTGCTTACAAAACTTTCAATAATTAAGCTGATTCGTTAATTCTTTCTATGAAAATATTATGCAATTAGGTAAAATTACAAATTTAATTGTATCATAGCACCTTAGAGGTTATTATATTCTACGTGAGTAATTTTGTGTATTTACGTAATTTATTTCACAAATAAAATATGTTTGTTTATTTTTAATCATTCTTTTCACTGATATAGCGGCACGAAGTTCGTGATTTTTCTTCCATAATTCACACGACAGAAAAAAATCGAAAGAAAGTATTATAAAACGAATTTTACAATATTGTAATTCAATTAATACTCTTTCAAAAGATAGAATTTGTTATCGTCTGTCTTTTCAAACCATCAAAACGAAATTAATTGTTAGAATAAGTTTTATAAGCAAATGAAAGTAAGAAGAATGAAAATTATAAAGAATAAAGGAAATACATTACACCCTATATTTTTAACCGACTTCGAAAATGAGGAGGTTATATAGGGTATATATTTTTTTTAAAGTATGTTCACCGATTACGCCGAGATGAGTTGACCAATCGGAGTCAAACCTGTTGCATCTTGTAGAGCATGTCTCCCCGGTGGTCCTGTTATCAAGACATTTTGCGATTGTGTCATTTTTTACCTTTTTTTTTTTGTTAAAAACCTTCTTACTTCGAGGCGGATGGACAAATTGGATAGAGCATCACGAATGGACGAAACATGCACCCTTAAATTATTACTATCATTATATCTACTTTAGACACCATATACATTAACATTATTCAATATCGCGACCTCCACCAAATACCATCCCAAACCTACTCAGACAGTATTTTCTTAGAGAGAGTATATACATTAGGAGTAACCAATATTTCCACGCCCAGCCCCCGTAAAAAAGAATGTCCTAAACCTACTCAGACAGTATTTTCATGTAGGTATGTAGTATATAAATTAACTGCATGCAATATTGACCCTCCACCGTTATGCTATAACAAATACATCAAACCCTCTTTGACAGTATTTCCACGTAGACAGTACACATGTATACATTATATATTAACATATATTACATGTACAACATATGTAACATATATTACATATTACATATTACATGTATATATTAACAGCATTCAATATTACCGCCTTCGAAAACTAACTCATGCAGAAATTAAAAATTTTTCATTTTGCGCCAACTACGAAAAGGTTATTTAACATAATTTAATGCAAAGGAAATAGAAATTATTTTATATTGTTAAGCAATTATATCTAGAACTGGTGAGTATTCATATCAATTAACTAGAAATTATTTCATACTTTTTATTGCAGTTTTAATATTTTTCGAAGTAGGTTATATTTTTTTCCCAACAATTATTTTATATAATTGAATATCTGAATCTCCCGTCTTTTAATAATATTGAAATTAATAAACAGAACGAACAATCTCGATTTGGGATTCGAGATCTCGGTTTTGCGTTCGAGATCTCGCTTTCAATTTGAGATCTCGTCTCGAAATTCCGGGATGAGACGAGATCATCTCGTCTCGGTTTTTTCGAGATCTCGCCCACCTCTATGATGTTGATGCTATTCACGTTTTGTAATCGATTTATTGAAATTTATAGTGTATTAAAAACCTAAGGAGCCAATGTATATGCATGAAAGTGTGAATTAATAATTCAACAAATAGCAACAAATTATTAAAGCAATAAGAACAATTTTTGTTCGTAACATTAATACAATATAGAAATATCATAGATTATTATGTTTTATAATTCACCAATGAAGTATATTTAGTTGGATCGAACAAATTAAAAAAAGTGAAATTATTCGAAACATTACATCGTCTTGTGCGAAGGAACGAAAACATGCGCGTCGCATTGGTCGATTTGCGACATGCTTACGAGAGAAGGAAGACTGTTTTCGTGCCATTAAAACAAACCTTATTAACTTATTATCCTTCATTTTAATTTAACTTTAATTTATTATTGTTATTTCTGTTAATGTATTCCAATTATGTTGCCCTATAAATCTGGAAATCCTTTTTCATAAAAAATTTACAATAATTTAATATTTTTAATATACATGTCGGTCATGTTGGATCCGCCATTTTGAATTTTGCATTTCTAATATCAGGTTTGAAGTTTGTAGTCCAAGTAACTCATGAATACCAAGGTTCATGAAAATCTAATAATTTTTTAATATACATGTCGGCCATATTGGATCCGCCATATTGAATTTTGCAATTTTGATATCAGATTCGTAATTTGCGGCCCAAATAACTCAAAAATACCAAGTTTCATGAAGATCCGAAAACTCTTTCTAATTTTGGCCGCATTTTTGGTCATCCGGACCACTATGGGCTCGTAGTAGACTATAGTAGTCGTACTATAGTATCGTATAGTATCGTACTATAGTAGAAACTTTGAATCCTCGAAAAAATAGCCAAAAGTCGAAAAATAAAAATTGTAATTTAAAATATAGTAGATACAATCTTGTGGAGAAGGTATTCCTACGTTACTCCTCATACTTGAGTTTGTATAGTCGGTCAAAGTTAACTTTATTCTTGTCGCGATGCAATGGTCACCGAGGAGTCGGTAATTAAAAACAGGATATATCTACGATGCGTGTGCTGTAAACGATCGACATTTTTGTAATTTATGCGTACCATAGCTGGAATTTCATGTAATAATCCGACGATATGTAGGCAGTATGATATCCAAAATAAAAAAAAATCACCGCGGGTGCGTTACCGTTGCGAAATGACAGACACATTTTAATCCAAGTGCCGATTCCCTGTCCCCTGTTGCTCGTCTCTGCATCCCTATCCTCATAATTACGTTCGTATCGCCGGCGAGCATCTGTGACACTTATTTCATTAGCGTCAAATAGAATTATGCAAGTCGCAGACAGTGCAAGTCAACCGCAGGAATGTGTGCGTGGCTTAAGTGATTCCGAGTACGCCGATTCAATTGCCAGCTTGAATGAATTACGCGTAGAGAGGAAATGGACTCGTCGACTATGAAAATGGTTCTCGTTTAAAAATGATTCGTGCGCTCGGCAGCTGTGAAAACAAAACAGGACTGGTCGGGCTTTAAAGCTTACTCTGCAGCACGTATAGGTGCGACGTTCTGTATTTGACCAACAACGTGCCCGAATAAAATAGAAGACGATGCCATTCTTTCGCCTACCGGTACATCCGTTGGTACGTACATCCTCGGTCATAAATCTGTGGACACTTTCACCTTCAATGAATAATTAACATACACCGTAAATTATTATTATGCAACTTTTGTTGTTAAATTCTACATTGGATGTGTATTTAACAACATTTAATAATATTATTAATAATAATATTAATTTTGAGATTTCAAATTGAAAACGTCTTTTTATCAAACATAAAACATAGCTTATGTCACTCAGGGATAGTGTAGCTTTCTATTACTTAACAAATTTTTTAAATCGATTCAGTAGTTCCGGAGATTAGCCGGAACAAACAGACAACAGACAAAAATTTTGCTAAAACGTATTTGGGTTTTAGCAAGGTGCGAAAAATCATATAAGATTATAAAAAAAAGCATTATTTCGGCATATAGGCAGTTGATAACAACTTTTCCCTAAATTTGTCAGCGCAGCATTAGAATTAGGATTAAAATACCGTAGCTCTCTATCAGAACTACGATATGTTTGGTAGAATTATCACGTTTTAAAGCGATTCAAGCATTTTCGCTCTTATCCTTATATACAGAGTGTCCCAAAAATGTTGTAACACCTTGAAAGAGGTGGTTCGGGGGGGGGGGGGGTGATTTGAAACACCTTTTTTTTTTAGCGAAAATGTTGTCCGAGGCTTCGTTGAGGAGATATTAACAGAAAACACTAACCAATCAGAGCGCGAGTATGCCGGTGGACCGCCCACGGTAAGCGTAGGCTACGCGCTAGGCGCCCGCGCTCATACGCTACCGCGAGCGCTCTATCGGCATACTCATACTCATACGCTCTGATTGGTTGAAGTTTTCCGTTAATATCTCCTCAACGAAGCCTCGGACAACATTTTCGCTAAAAAAAAGGTGTTTCAAATCACCCCTCCCTCCCCCGAACCACCTCTTTCAAGGTGTTACAACATCTTTGGGACACCCTGTATAAAAACTGACTTATGCGACCGTCATTTGCGTTACCCAAGGAAGTTTTATAGTCGGATAAAGAACAGTCGAGGGTCCCAGAACGAAAGATTTCGATGGTCAGTTTTTTTCTTTTTTCAATCGTTTTACAATAAAATATCGACATTCTCCGTTTTGGACTCACTATTTAAGTCTCCTTACAGTTTCGAATGCTTACAGTTTTGGAAAAAGAACCACAAATTGTTCGGGTGACCAAAATCGTAAAGGTGAGGTCCCATGTATTTATAGTCGCTGGAAGGGATCTTGTGAGGTCGTAAAGTCGGTCGGACATTGATCTTTACAACTTAAGTCGACCGCAATTAGTAATCTGACATCTTTTTAGACAAGGACAGAGCTAGACTTTTCGTTCAGAGCCGTATGATATCAGAATTAGAATGTTCATATTTCAATAACTTTTTTCTCCTTATGTATGTTCATACATAATTCTGTTGGCCATCTTATTAAAAATACTGTGGTAGGTAGGAACTTAGTTAACCAATCATCGTCAACAGTTTTCCAATTTGGAAAAACCCGCGTAGCAAACATCAAGTCTTGGGGCCCCGGGGTGTAACGTGGGCATGTATACTTTAGAGCCGCGATCAGTTACCTGGGCTAATAAAGCAATAACTACTGTTTCGGTTTACGACTTCACAAGATCCCTTCCAGTGACTATAAGTTCGGGCGGCGAGCACGAGCAACGTCCACTTGAAAGTGTCAACTCGTCGCGTAGGAGGGTCTGATGGACCCAGGCGAGCTGGCACAACTAGCCGTGAACACCTAAACGACCACGGAATCCCGAAAAAGGCCACGCACCATCATCGCAACGGGGGGTCGACAAGGGCATGTCATAAATAATTGAAAATACCAACCACGACAATTTTTATCGGAACTTTGCGGAAGTAACTTCAATCGATTCCTGATGCTTCTACGATCAAAATGATATCTCACATCGCGTAAATCGGACTATTTTTAACGAAATTATAGGCAAAATCTGATTGCATAATTGAAAAGTTATTTCGTTAAAAATAGTTCGATTTACGCGTCGTGAGATATCATTTTAATCACGAGAACGCCAAGAATCCAATGGTCCACGTTGATACGATGAAGAATAAAGAATTCGATTTAATTAAAAACTGATGAGTCGATCGTCCGTTTGACCCCAGACCCTTGAGCGAACCCAGGTAGGCGCCTATGGTCTCGGTGAAAAGAAGTATTGGGGGTCTCGCTTCGAACCACTCGAAAGGGTCGATTTTTTTTCATGGAATAGTCCCCGTGCTCGCGAGCCTAGACCATGAGCCGAGACCCAAACGCTCGTAAAAATCGACCCTTTCAAGTGGTTCCAAACCGTTTGTTGTCGCATTTAGCGACCTTTTGGACGCTAGTAGGAACGTGTTTTCGAACAAAATCTGGCGAACACGGATAATTTATTGCCCGAGCACGAGCATAACATACATGGGACCTCACCTGAAGACGGTTTTTTCGTTTGTCGGAGCCCTAAAGGAGAATTCGCATAGCGGAACATTTTCACCTAAAGCGGTAATGTTTTCGAGGCAAAGGGTGATTAAGGATCTGGAACTCGATACTATTTGAATATTTTTGATAGACGATAGAAGGCTTTCATCGCGTCAAAGTTGACCGCCACTGGTGTATACATAGATATACATTCAAAGCTGCCGATCAGCATAGCGAAACGAACGTTTGGGTATGTATGTATGTATGTACGTATGTATGTATGTGTGTATACGCATACGTAGTCAAGGAGTCACGCGAAATCGGGTGAAATGCGTGACCAGTTGCAGCGTGACACGGCTCGTAGTGACAGGCCGAGGCTAATCATAAAAATAATAGGGTTTCCAGTGAAATAAATTGAGTTATTAACGTGACAGTATCACAATAAATTATGATGAAGTGATTCTAGGGGCAAAAAGGAACGGTCAGATGACGGTTGGCGAAAGGTCGGACGGGGCTAACAGCGGTTGATTGCCGGTCGCTCGTTTGTCTCCATGTACCCTGACAGGAACTATCCTGTCTGGAGTATCGTTAACCGAGCTTGCTAGCCAGGCCAACGTGATTCGTTCTATTGTACTCTACTCTGTTCTGCATCACACCGCGGCGAGGCCGCACCACCCGTGGCAACCGACTAGTGAAGAGACCCGAACACGAGCTGCTCTATTCGATGCTTCACGTAATTATCTCCGTATGTACGTAGATTGAAATAAATGGCACGAGACTCGATTTTACGTTGCGTCCCGTGCGTATCCACGCGTATCTTTCGCTTCTTTCACTTCTACGCGACAAACATTAGAGAATAAACTGGCAACTCCTTTCATTCGTTTCTTTCCGTGCACTTCGCTCTCTCTGGTGTCACCCACAGTTCACTCTTTCTCGGATCTTACCATCGAGCAGATTGTTTTATTAGCCGTCAATTACGTTCTTTCGTTCATTTTCTTTTCAATCTAGACTCTGTGACACTATCACACGAAATTTTTCAAGCGCCATAGTCGCGCAGATCCGTGTTATCGAAAGGTTTGTTTCATTTCATTTTAATAATCGATGTTCTGTCATTTAGTTATTCTTTAACTAACCAAAGATTTCAATCGCTAGTTTGGAGAGAAAACTTTTACAAGAAAAATGTTCATTTAATTGCAAGTGAAATTCATTGGCGTTACTTGGCAATTTCCACTAGGAAATAGACTGCTCAAACATACAAAGTTTCATTAAAATTGTGGCCGAATGGTCGGCGGTATTTCCTTGTGAGTTAGGAACGATGATCCTCTCCCCTCGCCCCTCGGTCGGAACACCTACGGTCCGACCCAAGCCATTAATTACCTTTATTGAGCTTCTGTGCCGGTCTCGGTCGTACTTGTCGATCGGCCCTATCACTGCCAATCAATCTCCAATGCAACAGCGGTGGGGCTTCGTCAAACATCCCGACGAAATCAACCAATCTACCGCGGAACAATGGGGCAGCATGATTCGATCGTGTCTCGGCGGCTTTGCATCAACTGGCTATCCCCTCTTTTCTTTACTTCAACATTTATACTCGGTTCCGAGAAGCCCTCCCCGATTCAGCCTTCGTCTTTTTAATCCGGTCAGAGTCGGCAAACGTTAGATGTTACGATCGCTTGCGAGTCGCGAGACTCGAGCATATTCAACGAAAATGATCGTTTACACCGTTTAATGGATTGTCAACATCATTTTAACAACATATATTTCTTAGAAGCTAACCTTAGTTAGCTATCTTATTTCGGTTAATACGATAATAGAGCGACTGGAAAACCTACGATAGACGAATTATAATACTTAGAATTAGGAGCAGGTAGGTACAGGTATAGGCACATCGTGGGATTGCTCTTTAAGAGTGTTAGGTACCTACCATTTCTAGGTGAATACAATCGAACTCCTTTTATTATGTCACAAATTTTCCCTTTTACCATGCCATTAAATTCTTTACTGGTTCCTGAAACTGTTGGCTGATGGTGTATTGGGTTATCAATGAACGTTGACGTAACCAAATAGAAGACCCTCGGGGAGCAATTGCACTCCTGCTAAAATATCTATTTTTAAATCATTCAATGTCCGAACGTTAGAGTAAAAGGTTTTTGTTATTACGTTTCGACTCATGGGATCGTTAAGATTCTTCTCAAGAACCTGTACAACGAGTTCAACCACATGAATGTATTTTATGTCGTCTGCGTTCGACTGACAGTTCAACCATTTGGATGTGTTTTTGTCGTTTGTGTTCGATTGACAGTTCTATTTTTCTATGATTATTCTTTAAGTCCTCCACTTTTTCAAGTATTTGGTGTAATTTTTTTTACTTTTTTGAAATTTTTTATGGAATTGGGATTTAACTGAAACCTTATTTTTATAAAAATAAAATATAGCCTATGTCCTTCCTCAGGATGGAATCTATCTCCTTACCAAATTTGATCGAAAACTGTTCAGCGGTTTAGGCGTGAAAAGGTAACAACCAGACAGATAGAGTTACTTTCGCATTTATAATATTAGTATGGATTACAATTCGAACATTTTTTCAAAGATGATTTTATTAACGCGTAAAATAAAGAGTAAAGATCTTTTGCATCGATCGTTCGGAAAGTCTAACGGCTCGCCAAACAAAGTAATTTATACATATAATGATATATGACTCTCAGTTAGGTTAGGTTCGGTTGAATAACTGCCAAATGAGTTTCTCTGTGGAAAGAGATTTTTTTATTTGATTAATTATGTTACCTGTGGAAAGAGGAACGACATTAAATGTCAATTATTCACTCTTTCACTTTCACTATTCTCTTTTTATCTCTTCTACGTTATTTTCTCCCTCTGGTGTCCTAATTCCGAAACTGTTGCGCCGTAAGTGCGCGAGGCTACTTTGAAAGAAGTACCCCGTACTTTCTTTACATACATTTCTCCTAATTATAGGACAACTACGAAATTACAATAGTTAGGTGCTTTCGACGTAAAGAGGTATCATTCGTGTTGGAACAGATACGATGATCGATCCTAGAATGACATTCGAGCAATACCACCCGTCCATTGAAGTGTTAAGTGGCAGACGCGAATCAATTAAGTAATTGCTATTACATTATTTAGTGCGATTTTGATAATGGAGATTCAAATGAACGGCTAACGAAGTACGATGGGGAGTTTTAGTTCTGCTATTACATTTAATGTGTCTCGTAACAATTGTCATCGATGGTAACGTTTTAATCGAAAACCCGGATTACTCGTCCTGATTAAACGTCCAATTTCATTCCATTACTTTTGCATACTTTTTTCTTATGTTTAACGTAGGATTCCCATCCGTGTTAAATTATTAATCTCGATATACGAAGGAAGTAAAGTGATTTCACGAAAGTTTCTTCTTTTTAATAACAGTATGTGTTGTACCAGAGATGTCTCCGTTAATATTTCTCCCAAAAAGAAAACAAAATATTCCTGTAAATTACGCGAATAAAGTTAGTAGGTTGTTGCTTACCAAATATTACGAGCTTATTATTTACAAAAAGAACTGTGATAGATATAAAAGGACGTGTACGCTATACATATACTAGATTTATTTCACTTTAAAGTAGTTCTTTCCCAACTGTACTAGTCAAAACAAAACTCAAATACAGAAAGTATTAGTAACGATATATTTTCTATAATAAAATTCTTAAATTATTATTTGATTATGATTTTTAATAAAAAAAACAGTAATCATTGTTACAATTACAGTTGCAATTAGTTTTTCAAGTATTATATTGTTCAACGTGGTAGTTGTGAAATCGATCACGCGGAAACTTCGCATTTCAATTTTCGTCAGGTTTAATAAGATTAAACAAGTTTTAATTGTTATGATTTAAGAATCTTGAAGCGCCCCCTCTTTTTCAAAATACCGCACAACGGCCATGTTTATATGCGACGTTACCACGTTCCCAAGACAGAAGTTTTCATGAAAAAATATCGTACTTGACTTCTTTGTCTAACGCATATTGCTCTCGCACTAAACGGGCAAGTTTGTGGAAATTGAAATGTTACTCTACACTTATTAATTTACTTTCCACTCATTTTTTATTTCGTCTTGTATTGTACAAATTGTTTTACAGTCAAAAGTATCATACAAAATTTCTTTTTTTTCCGTCGGCTGGCATAAGGCTTCTGTCCAATGCGATGAAAAATCACGAAATTCAAGTGATCATATCTAGTAAACTAAACGACAAATTGAACCCATACAGGGTGTCCCAAAAATGTTGTAACACCTTGAAAGAGGTGGTTCGGAAGGTAATTTGAAACAACTTCTTCCTTAGCGAAAATGTTGTACGAGACTTCGTTAAGGAGATATTAACACATCTTGCGCGGATGCTTTGCTCTCTCAACGGGTAGCGGACGATTTTTTACAATTCATACACAAAATTACTTTTGCACAAAATAGCTGCAGTTTGTGAACTTTGGGTATTTATAAAATAAAACTTAGTTTCTCTTTAGGCTTATAAACATTTATAAACTTGGGAACAAAGTAGTCCAATAGTGATCTGACTTTCGAAAGCCTGTCTGATCCATCAATCAACTCTTCATTGTTATTGAAGTGCCAGGTCGTCCATAACATACGAAAGCTGTCTCTTGTCATTGTTTTCGGAAAAATTGGCGTTTCTATACACGGATCCGTGCTTCAATAATCCTCTTTTCGGTCCTTACGCACTTGCCCCATAAGAAGAATAAGACCCAAAAATTTCTTCATGTCTTGTATCGTAATGTCTTTCCATTTGAGGGCTTTCTTGGAAGTTGTGAATTTATCAATATTTTTATAATAATATCAATTTGGCTCTTCTACAAGGAATGTAAAAAAAATTATCGCCAATAAATAAAGCTACAGCATCCGCTACATTATCCGGAACGTTTTCCGTATCTATTCCTGATCGACCTAAAAACTCTTCCAAGACTGGGCGGTTGTCTACTGATGACCATTTTTCTTGAGAATCAGAATCACCCGAATCCGGGCTTGAATCAGAACTGCTTGAAATTATTCGTTGAATAATAGTTCTAGAACGATATATAATTTCGTCGTCACTACAATCATCATTGATAACCTAGTCACCGCAATTCGGTAAACTATCTGCATACAAATCTTCATCTTCACATTCTATTTCATCGTTGTCCATCCTGTAATTAACGGACAGTAGAATTTGCAATAGGTATTTAACACGTTCACGCCGGCGCGGTTATTTGTGTTTCTCGCCGTGGGGCGGCCCAATAGTCCATGCAAAACGACTTTAGTCTAGCGAAGACTACGCGCTAGGCAGCCGCGCTCATACGCTACCGCGAGCGCTCCATCGGCATACTCGCGCTCTGATTGTCAGTGTTTTCCGTTAATATCTCCTCAACGAAGCCTCGGACAACATTTTCGCTAAGGAAAACGTTGTTTCAAATCGCTTCCCGAACCACCTCTTTCAATGTGTTACAACAGTTTTGGGACACCCAAAATTATAAGTTTTCAAAGTTATGAGACGATCTGAACTGTTATCATTTTTTACCAAACCACCTTAACCGGATACATCCCTCGATATAACCACTATTTCTCTTTAATTATCGCGCACCTTCCACGCATCTATTCGTTCGCAGTCAGTTAATGATACAGTCAGTCAGTGCTGATTATGCTTACACAAAGTCACAAAGACGGAGCGGTCACCGAGTGATCAACAGTGAACATTTTAACTTTTATATTTCTCGAAATGTTCCCATGAAAATATAACTAGTGGATGTGGGTGGAAAATGATTGCAAACATGACCGGAAATTTAGCGTTTGTACTCATTTTGATCGAAGAAAGCTGACAAATATACTGATAATACTCTCGGTAAGATGCTACGATGAAGATACAATTCTTAATTTTCATTATCGAAATTAGATTGAAATAAAAAATATCAATTCCTAAAATAAAACCGTTCCGATCGTTCCATATAACAACGACGGTTGTTTTTCCAAATTAACGGAGATAATCGTGTTATCGCAAATGATGTTTTTAAAATCAGAGTATTAACGAGATATATGTATAAAATCTCACTCGATGCTTTCTTACGATTTTAAAGCCGGCAAATGCTTTACAATCGAAACTGTCAACGGTAAATTGGATAATTATCGTAGTAATAGGTGCTCGAAGGAGAAAGATCTATTTTTACTTATTACTTCCTGACAACACGAACGATATGGGTATGTGGCATCTGAATAGCTGGTGTCACGCTTTCAATTTTCTACTCACCGGTTCGGCAAGCTGTCCTTACTCGTTAAGTGTACTGACAGCATCACTGCAGCACTCCCCTTAGATAAATTAAAATATCGATCGGGACACGCCAATTATAAGTTTGACGTTGTACTAATACCAACCACGTCACCGTGTCAGCGTGCGAGCCTGTACAAGATGCGAATGAACAGAGTATTAAATCATTTAAGTAAATTCCAGAAAAATGCATTTTCAATTTATAACATTTATAATTATTACACATTCACCTCTTCTAGAAACCTTATTCTGTTGTCTAGACCTAAAATTTTATTCTAATGACTTAGCAGGCAATTTAACCAAAGATAGGTAAAATTTGATTTGAATAATACGTTCAAAGTAAGAGTAATATATAGTAATTTATTCATTACGGTTTAATTTATTACTGAATAAACAGTCGTTTATCTTATATTCGTTGTATTTGTAAATTATAGATAAACATCTTTGCCGGGAGCTTAAAAAATATCAAGAAAGAACAAGCATTGGATTTATCTATTTTTGCTCGATAATATTAAATAATACGTTTTTAGAATTGAGGGATGTGCATCAATAAGGAGGCATCTCCATGTTTTCAAATTTTTGGGAAATTAAAAAAAACGTTTTAAAATTCAGATTTTTTAAATTTTCTTTCTTTTTGGTTTCCATATCATAGCATAGGTACCTAATTATGAAATTATGTTGTTCCGGATTAATGTTTGAAGCTGTCTCCTTATTACGCCCCGTTCTAAAAAACACCTGAAATTTAAAGGATTTTTCGAATGAAGAGAACAAAATTGTTTTTCAAACACATCTTTATTTTATTCTTAAAACATTTGGTAATACAAACAAAAAATGCAGAATACAAAAAATCGTAAAATTAGTGCAAAATTCATTCTTTTTGCTGCTCTGTCTCCGTCAAATCGACATCATCAGTTTTTCTAGCGAAAGGTACTGTCTCCTTATTGCACCGCGAAAAAAAGAAGTTTTTTAAATCCAGCTAACGTAAAATAAATTTTACTGCTGAAAATAGTTGTACACGAAAACTGCGTTCTAATTTGAAAACCGTAAAAAATTAGAGCTGCCTTTATTGCAGTACACCTCTCGATTGAAGCTTATCGATCATTGGAGCAACAGACATTTATTATACTGTTTAGCAATAAAATTTATTTAACAGTTGTGTTCTTTTTGCGTTTCTGTTATGTAATAGTAACAGAATCAGAGTCAGAGTCAGAGTCAGAGTCAGAGTCAGAGTCAGAGTCAGA
>NC_071983.1:18398537-18411680 GCF_026283585.1 Hylaeus volcanicus | reverse complement strand
CAGAGTCAGAGTCAGAGTCAGAGTCAGAGTCAGAGTCAGAGTCAGAGCCAGAGTCAGAGTCAGAGTCAGAGTCAGAGTCAAAGTCAGTCATGTCGGAATCAGAGGCAGAAGCAGACGTAGGGGTAGTGGTAAAGGAGGTAGAGGAGGCCGAGGCAGACGTTGACTAGAATCAGCCGGTGTGGTTGTGCATTTAGCAAGCTGTCGTTCCCAACCAGTCCGCCATGTCAGGCTACTGACAGTTTTCATTCCGCGCATACTTGACGTGCACCCAGCTCCTCTTCGCTCGCTTCGTTTCTATGAGAAGCACCAACACCGCGTCGATCGTTCAGATTAATTATTTCGTCAACCGTCAATGTTTTCCTTTGTCGTTCAAACCATGGGCTTTTGCACCAATCCGTTTCGAATAAGTATCTATAGTAAATAATATAACGTCTTATCCGATGATGATTTTAACTTACATACGGCTCGATTTTGATTTTCATTGTTACACATTTTATATCCTTTAACGAACTTGAACATGATTTTCTAAAAGAAAATTTTGAATCCCAATAACTGTAGAGTGTTTACTTATTCAGATGATATTTCACATATATTTTTTCGAAACATGAAGAACATGTAGAAATTTTTCCACTTGGAAGTTAAAACAAACAGCAACGGACGGCCAGTTTTCGTGTACAACTATTTTCAGCAGTAAAATTTATTTTACGTTAGCTGGATACGTCGATAATCAAAATTGTCGCATTTGGGGGAAGAAAAACTTCAATTTATTCACGAATAATCTCTCGATTCGCAAAAGTGTGCAATTTTTCTTTGAAGATAGTCGTGGTAATAGTGATACGGTAAATGTATGCACATATAATGCGATGATTATCGATGTTTTAAGACCTCAACGTACCGGAATTGACATTTCCCATGTTTATTTTCAACAAGATGGTACGACGAGTCATATAACACGAACGTTGTCATATACACACATAAAATTCTCTGGACGTGTAATTCCGCGAAATGTCAATGCGAATTGGCCATCAAGTTTTTTCACGATAAATGCGTAACATATAATAGTTGTCATAATTTCTGCGCAGGAATCACAAATGTATTGGAAACATATGTTGCGGTTAGTTAATGGTGCTGTATACAGTGTGTCCCATTTAAATTGAGATTATAAAAAATCTCGAAGACATGTGATGTGAGAAAAACAAACTGACACATGTCTTTTAGTGTTTCGAGTGGAGAGTTAGATGGCACTACTAGTTTTTTAATGCTTGGGCGTTATTAAGGTTATTTCAAAGTCATTTTGTCTTTGTTGAAATATTTTCTGGAAGTTCAATATTTCTTCAGATAATTACCTGATTATTCATGTTTATTTCATGGATAATTTTGCTTTTTTATTAAAATGACATCGTTACTTTCTTCTGGAAGGTTTTTTATTTCATTTAAAACCATCATAATAATTGCTCGAAATTGTTACCATCAACTTCTGGATACTTCTTAATTCGTTTAATAAACCATTCATGGATAGATAATAAAGTTCTTCTCGTGATATTACGACACGCAATTATAATTCGCTCTTTTATGTTTTCTGGTGTAGTAAGTGGATCGTGGTATACCTTTTCCTTAATATAAGCCCATAGAATGTATTCGGGTATTAAAAACAAAATTATCCATGACATAAACATGAAAAATCAGCTAAATATCTTAAGAAATATTGAACTTTCAAAAAAGTGTTTCAAACAAAAGTTGTCCATCTTCTTACGTAGAATGTGATTCCGAAATAAAAAATATGGATTTATGATAATAAAAGACAAAATGACCTTGAAATAACCTTGAAAACGCCAAAGCATTAAAAAACTAGTAGTGTTCAGCCGCGAACGTCATTATTCGTCGCGACTGAGTAAGATACCAATTCATCATCGTTCGCTCGATCCCCAAACATTCCACAATGTTTCGAGGAGATATTACACTCCTCGTAGCTAATACGCCTATCAAACATTATACACGGCCTGCACATCATAAACCCGGGCGAGCTGAGATCAGTTTCGTCGCACAAGGTTGCTCCATTAATGGAGCCAAAAGATTCACACTTCGGTGGTCGGAATCAGGAGTCCAGAACTCTACGCCAGGCCGTCCTCACGTATGTATCATATACATTCAAACCTGCGTGCAATCAATACAGGGTGTCCCAAAAATGTTGGTGTTCTTTGAAACGGGTGGTTCGAGAGGTGATTTGAAACAACTTTTTCCTTTGCGAAAATGTCGGATGAGACTTCGTTAAGCAGATATTAACAAAAAAACCCGACCAATCAGAGCGCGCGTATACCGTTGGAGCGGTCGTGCTAGCGAAGGCTACGCGCTAGGCGGTCGCGTCAATGTCCTTCGTGCATGTCGAGTCACTTGGTCGCGTACGAGCGCGGCCGCCTAGTGCGCAGCCTTCGTTAGCACGGCCGCTCCAACGGTATGCGCGCGCTTTGATTGGTCGGGGTTTTTTGTTAATACCTGCTTAACGAAGCCCCATCCGACATTTTCGCAAAGGAAAAAGTTGTTTCAAATCATCTCCCGAGCCACCCCTTTCAAGGAACTCCAACATTTTTGGGACACCCTGTATATCGATTTTTCGAAGCAGCTGATCCGTCGCTGTTTGCTGGCGACGGATTCTCGACACTCAAGACAGCTGAGAGGATCGAGCGGGCGATGAATTCACAGGCGACTCCAAACCGACTCGCGATCGAGGAGTGGCGCCTAGCAACGCGAAAACAGGGGCAACGATCTCTTCGCAAATTACCATATATGGCAATGGCCATATTGAAATTAAACATTAGAATTGAGCTTCTAGAAGATTCTAGAAGCTTCTATCGACAAGAGTGGAGAAATCGTTGCCTTCCGGACGAATTTCAATTCTAATGACACTTGTTCGAGATCACTCGATGCGTTCAGACGTAAAAATTATAAATCGTTCACATCCTTCATATTTTAACATTTCTTGTGAAATATTTGTATAATTTTGGGGTTTTTTTATGTCGCACGGCTTTATCCCCATCGAGCCAATAAACATTTAAAAAACCTCGGCTCAATCGGTCGTTATTATATTTTCCTTCCTTATTTTGAAATACGGGACTTCTCCGTGTAGGAGAGGGTTCGATAGAACAAGTAGTGTCATCTGACTCCCCACTCGAGACACTGAAAGACATGTGTCAGTTTGTTTTTCTTACATCACATGTTTTCGAGATTTTTTACAATGTGAACTTAAATGGGACAGCCTGTAGATATACGTATTCGTAGTGATTAATTTAGTTTTATGAAATTGTAGTCGATCAATTTTTTTAATTTAAATAGAATAAACCACGGTTATTATTTTACATGCACACGAGTGATTTCCCAAATAGAAAGAGAATGTAGGCCCCTGGATAAAATAGGCAGTTTATAACCATCCGGATTGCTAATTCGTTTGTACCTACCTCTATCGGACGTCACTTTTAATGGAATGTCTTTAGGCGATGAGTAACTAGCAGCATAGCGTCTCGATGGCCGTTCTCACCGTATCGACGAAAATCGATGACAGCCCTGATCGTCGGGATTAATTATTTTGTTGGCAGCCGCCTGACAACTATGCATATTACATCAATGTACTGGTAATCAAGCGGCACGATTTCCAATCGAATGTCCAGAAGTTCATTTTTGTTGCTTGGATAACTACTCGATCAACTCTTTAAGCTCGTTAAAATCAATGTCGACATCATTTTCTCTAAACTCAGTACCAATCATTTTAGATCAGTATAGATTATTAAATATTTAAGAGTAGATACACAAAGTGTTACACAGTCATTTTAATATAACATCGTAGATAGATAAGAATCCGAAGGATATTTGGACGGATGTCCATCTGCATTTATTTCAGAATAAATCTCATATAAGACCTCCAAGAGACCGAAACGGCGATTTCGTATTTGTTTAATAAACTAAATTAAAGACTGCTCGTATTATACAATATTATCAGCGAATGTATTATATGTAAATGTGTAGGTACATCATTACAACCAACGAATCGGACTGATCGTAAAATTGAAACTACGAAAATTATTTTTCGTAATGTAACATCAATCATTGTAAATAACCGGAAATCGTAAATTAATAAAAATAAATGAAGGCAAATGGTTAAAATTTAGTTTGAGATTATAGATGAATCAGTAGTCAGTAGATAGTAGTAGATAGTAGTAGATAGTCAATGGCCACTCTGATCGTTTCTCGATTGTTCTTAGTACACTAATGTCTCCATAAATGCACGACCTCGGGCCTGACCGTGTGCAGTTATCGTAGACTTTGTGTATTCTCTGATGTTTACCAACAAGCTTCGAACGTAGAGAAGGACAGCGAATAAAGAAGCGGACGGAGCGAAAATACTAGAGTATTTCAGTGAGACAATGTAATGTAACGGTGAAACTTATTTATTATTAACTTTTTGTTATAAAACTTTTATCATTATATTCCTGACATTTACCTGATTAAAATGGGATCAACACGATATAATTCGGACGATATTTACCATTCATATTTTTTAGTTAGTGTTCTACGATATATAATACATAATAAGTTGTTACAAGTAAATATGTTGCGAATTACGTCGTGTTTGGTCTAATTTTAATCAGAAAAATGTCAGGAATATGATGGTAAAAGTTTTACAACAAAACAGTTAATAATAAAAAAATTTCAACGTTACATTAAATTGTTTCACCGACATATCCTGGTGTTTTCGTTCCGTCCTCATCTTTATTCGCTGTCCTTCTCTACGTTAGAAATTCGTCGGCAAACATCAGAGAATATACTGTTGCGACGGTATGAAGATGCCTCACTACAGTTCCGAGTTACATCGTCGCGACGGTGTGAAGATGTTGCGACGATGTGAAGTTGCGGAAACGAGTTCCCGCGCTTCCGGTTGCCAGGAAGCGGCAAACTTTTAAAATAGTAGAGAGCGATTCGAGAACTCAAAGAGAGAAGACGTTTCGTTACAAGTCTCCAAGATTATCGTTGTATTATCGTTAAATTGTTTAAAAGTTATAGTTTGTTAATAAACTTTATATTTAATTAAAATGAATTCTCGTGCTTCAACCCCCCGGCGCAACAATACGATCATCTAAACACTGCTTGCCGATTGAACTCCTAGGTCTCTCAAGGCGTATACCCCCTAGTGGTGGGGATGGTTTCTGTGCAGTTATTGTAGACAAATTTGTGCAGATATGGTGACATTACTGTATTTCGTAAAGGTGATTAGTTTAAAGGGATGCGTTCAACGATTGATCGTTACGTTTCAGCGTTAATCGTTCGCAGTCGATAAATCTTGTGGTTGTCGTAACACGCCGCAGATTAATAATAGGTGTCGAGGTTAAAGACAGAAAATCCGAAGGCGACAGCGGTTCCGGCGGGAACTTTCACGTTCCCAGCTGCAACTGGCAATCCATGAATTAGCGCCATTGACGCTGTCTTTAAGGCTTGCCGGGGCCTGTGATGCCAGATTCTGTTCCCAGCCGTGCATGCGCACTGGTTTTAGCGTCGGTAAGGTCTCTAGTTGGTCCTTAGTTGCTCCAAAGAAAAATACAAGTACAATGAATTGAGACCACGCATCGTTGACTATAACTACAGTACTGCGCGTTCAGCCTTTTTCGAGGCGCATGCGCGAGTGGGAGCAAAATCTGGCATCACAGGCCGAGGCCCCTCCTTTCCGCTCTATTCTTACGCAGAATTATACCGTGTATCCCCGTCAGTTCGTAATTTTAATTCAATTATCCGCCGATAACTCGGTAAACGATCGGATTAACGATTGGTTTCATCGAAACCGAACAGCCGCTAAAATCATTTCAAGATCTAGAAATTTGAATTGGTTTAAATGTTGTAATTGTACGTTTGTAAAAATCGCATCTTTCAATAGTAAGATGCTAGTTCAAAATTTGACCTAATAGTAGTCGAGGTAATCGCCATTGGTAGAAAGCTCATCAACGATCTCAACCAATCGGAAGTGTGAATACGCCTAGCTAGTTAGGTACACCCGAAGTGGTATGGATAGAATCATTCGAAGGGAGCGTGGATACACACATGTATACGTATACATGGGTGTGTAAGTTATTCTGATCGCAAAGCTATCAAGAACTGTCCATAATATTTTACGAATCAGCTGCGCGTACGTCAATCGTTGTGTGTGTACCTTTCTAATATCCTAGAAATACACATAACATGGTAAGGTATACCTGTCAAGTTGTAACTCTCGTTTCTACTAAGGTTACTTGCCTGTTGCTCGTTCGATTAACGGTCGATTAAGCCTGTCGGGTAGTCGTTAAGGAGATACAGGAAAGAGCCGAAGATATGAAATGCGAGATACTTTATAATTTGAGATAACGTTATGAATGGTAACGAGCTCTGCCCGCCTTCTATGGTGCGCACATGCACGTGCGCGCGTTCGTGTAACTACCTATACGCGAAGAACACCGTGTACGAGTACATTCGCTTCGCTCGTCGTTTTAATCGAATGGAAACTAACGAAGCTGAGTGTTATACCGCTATAAGTTTTTTACACAATTCGCATCTTTATCACGATAACTGAGAAATCCGTAACACCGCGAAATCGAAGGAGTTTTTCAATGTTATTATTATATCTTTATCAATTTCGACGTTCGACTTTACGCTTTCGAAAATTTTCGATGAGAGCCGACTTCAGAATTGATTTCAATTTTTTTATATCGGTATAACCTGTTTCTCTTACGAAAACTGTGATAATCACATAAATATTTAACGTATCGTCTAGAATTAATTAACCGATGGGAAATTTACGATTACACGTAATGCTATTTCATTTTGCAAAGATACTTATTTAATGCATCGACTGTATACAAAGAAGATGTGCTTATCGAAGCGATCATATTTTAAATAATCCATTTAAAACGATAAAAGTACTAATTAAATACATCTGTAAAAGTGTCCTAAACTTGTTCGGTATCGTGTATTTGGAATAATTCTAAAAATTGTTCAACAACAAATTTTATATAAATTTTTTGTTTGTATGTTTTGCGTACATGTTCCATGCTCCGTGCAATAAAATTGTAATAGTTGAAAAATGGGTATTTGTAGAGGAAGACGTATGCAATTATTTTCTTACATCATAGTTGGATACGCGTAATTCAAACAATTATAGGCTTAAACGTCGGATCGAATTTTTTCCAGGACTGTCATCTCTCGTGGAGTGCAAAATAAAAGAAAAGAACAGAGCACGATGCAACGTAACGCGACGCGAGGAAACCGGACGAAACGAGACAGGACGTCTGGACGCGAGTGCAAGAGAAGAGGAGGTGACTATAGGATAGGTGGAAGTTCGATTCAGGGCGAAAGGGAAGGATTAATAGCGCAGGCGGGACACACCGCGGCCATAAATCGCCACACGGCCAGGAATTACCGGCTCGCAACTTGCGAAATATGACGGTCTCATAAATCCGAGTCCACTAGCTCGCGCGCCTCCATCGACTACGTCGACTAGTCCTGCTTCCAGGCTCGCTCGTGTGCCGCGATCTCGCTCTTGCCTCTGACTCGCGGCCTAACTTCGTCCTCTTTCATCTCATGCTCACGGGAGAATACACCGTGCACTCTGTGTATACGTTTCAGCTCGGCGTGCAACAGCCATTTATAACTTGCGCGCCTGGAAAAGCGAGGTCCATAACCTAATACGTTCGTTTCTCTTGGCGAGGGGAGGTGAGAAAGGAGTTAAACAAAGAACGGGGCACGACGATTTAGAAGACGGGGATAGATGGATGGAGACACCAGTGTGTCGTAACGATGTGTCACGTCGAGCAATCAATTCGCTTACCGCTTACCGCTCACCGCTTACCACGCTTAGATTCATGTATCTTGCCGCGATTTCGGCTTCGCGTTTCATTACTTCACCACTCGTTTGCTTATTCGCTCGTTCGACGATAAGAGAAATTACGTCGGCGTTGGCATCGGCGTCACTTCGCGATTACTCGAATCATCGAGTGCTTGGTTAAAATTATTTCTAAAGAACGGTTACATCTCCCTCTCCCTCTCCCTCCCCCTCCCCCCCCTCTCTCAGATGTACGTACCTGCCCTAGCAGTATAGTTAGTGTCTTTGCCTACAAATGCCCAAATAAAGGCCTATGTTAAACAGATTATGACAATTTTCGTACAAATACCCAATGTTGGGCTAACAATTACGATAATTAGATAATTAGAAAGAGATTTACAACAATATGTAAGCTCTGGGGTATTTAATAAATTCTTTAATTCGTTCGGTTGAACAATACTGATATATTCTTCATAAAATAAACGCTACATGCACATTTATAATCGTAATCGTAATCGTGTTCGTAATCGTAATCCGTCTGTAACGATGTAATCGCTATTGTTCTGTTCCTCTTGTCTTAGCCAGAGGGCGATAGTATATGCGTGCGCTGATTACGCTCGCAGCGCGAAAGTTTAAATCGGTTAATTGCCTTACAAATAATAGTATATTGGACCACTAAGCACCGCGAACGCTTAAACGTTGTCCTTAGACGTTGTGAAAATCTTGCTACAAACAAGAACCTGTTGTTATATTCTAAAAATAATTTTTTGAAACAAAAATATAACCGACTTCGAGAAACATTAAAACTGTACTAAAAAGTATAAAATAATTTCTAGTCAATTTATATGAAGACTCACCAGCTCTACATAACTGCTCAAAAATATGAAAAAATGCAGGAAATAGTATGAAATAATTTCTATTTAAACAGCATTATTACTCACCAGCTCTTGATGAATTTGATTAAATTATGAAATACGGCGTATTAAATACAATGCAAGCTTTTCGGAGGCGATGCAAAATTAAAATTTTTTAATTCCGGATTGGCTTAATTTTTGGTGGGGGTGGCAATATTGAAAGTTGTTAAGGGAGTGGACTCCCGTGCCTTGTATGTGCTCGTACGCACTCACACAGCTCCATATCACTGTATACGTACACGGAACTGCAAGGGCTTGCGTATTGTCTCGACAATGCAAATTTGAAACCTCTCAATAGTCGTTTCCGCTAGATTAATGTTCAAACTTGTGCGCAAGCTCCTATAGGTAGTCTACTTTTGCTTTTTTGTGTCATAATTAACAATATTCAGCAGCGTATGTTAGTCCAGACAACGCGACAGCACCGTCGCACCACCATATTGCTTCTTTTGATCGCGAAATACTGCTGAATATTATTAATTATGACCCAAAAAAGCAAAAGTAGACTACCTATAGGAGTTTGCGCACAAGTTTGAACATTTATCTAGCGGAAACAACTATTGAGAGGTCTCAAATTTGCATTGTCGAGACAAAAATAGGACAATACGCAAGCCCTTGCAGTTCCGTGTACGTATAGAGTGATGTGGAGCTGTGTGAGTGCGTACGAGCCATACAAGGCACGGGAGTCCACTCCCTTAATGTATACATGTATACTGTCTACGTGGAAATAATGTTTGAGATGGTTTGATGTATTTGTTTTGTCCAAAGGGAGAAGGGGACAGTATTGTATACAGTTAATGTATATACTATCTACACGAAGTTGTTCAAAATGATGCCCTTAATAATTATATAAATATAATTATTTTATATATAAATAGAAAGAAAATACGAAAACAGAGTAAAATTGGGATTTTTGTACCTTTACTCAAGTGTTCCTAACTCCGGTATTTATCCACAGATTTTCTTCAACAAAAGCTTGTTTTCATCGTAAAAGTGCGATCTATACGTAGACAATAAGAAATTGGACATAATTTGACAATTCCTATTTTTCCATGGCGATGGAAGAAATATTCGTGTTCTATTTTAGCCGAAAAAATCAAAGTTTCTCATACATATTGACTCGTAACACTTAAACTATTGAACCGATTGGAAAGTAAAGCAAATGTTGGAAATTCGATTACCTTTAAAATGACGTCTTGCGCGACCAAATCGGACGTTTCTAACTCGAGATATGGTCTAAAAAGTGAAGGTATGTCAGAAAAAAATCGAAAAAAAATTCCAAAATTCATATAAAAAAAACCTATCCATAGACAAATTTTTTCTTGCGATTTTCGCGTTTAGCAGGCCAAAATACATAAGAAAAAAATTGTGGCATTGAATGTACATTTTGGCTGTCAAGGTTAAAGTCACATTGAGATACGTATACGCAGATTCTAGTGTAATACTAATAATACATTTGTATTAATAACTTTTTAATAAAAAGCGGGCGACGGCTAAAACTTTTTGGATGTTACTCGAGTGGGTGACCTTCACAACATATGTCAAGGTCAAGGTCATTGGAGCTACTTCCCTTAAACGTGAGGGTTACCCAAACATTTATGAATTCTTCCAAATTTTATTTCATTCGTATTTCTCGTTGATTCACTTTGCATTATCATAAATAGAACATGAACGGAATTATATTATCGTTATGCTCAATTTTCGCTGAGAGAAGTGGGGAGAACCACAGAGAATTCACAAGTCCTAATTTGAAGTGCACGAGTTTAAGGGCCAAAATAATATTAATAGATATTTTTTCTTGTTTGATGTAAACGGCAGCTATCGTACGTGTATAAGCGTTTAAATAGCTTGGAAGAAACAGTTGGGCTGCAGAAAAATGATTTTAATTTCGCAACTCGTGTTAAAGATGATTGTTTTATGCAGCAGCAGGATGAAATATTATACGTGGGAACAATGTTGGATGGAATATTTGCAAAGTAGTTGAATTAATTTCTTGATTACGTAATATACAGCCACACGAAACACTCTATGCATATGAAAGAGCAGCTTAAACCGAGTACAATAGTTTGAGCACTTTCCAACCGTGATAATGCTTTCGCTTGAATTATTCGGTAATTTTCACGAAATTCTCACGGAACATGATTTGTAGAGTTATTAAGATTTAGAAAGATTAGAAGAGGGTACCTTGAAATACCGTTATCGCGAAAATACAGATTAAATGCTGCCGTAAATTTAAGTATCATTTATTAAAGTAGCATTTGCCACAAATCTTACTAAACCGTTCTTCAATAAAATTCTGCGTTACTAAATATACACTAATACATACTAAATACTAAATAAATAATCTTTATATAACGTGTGCGTTAAAAATGTACACGAAGCCTGGAGAATTTAATATGCTACAAGGTAATATGTTCATGCGTTTGTGCAAAGTGTAACTGTGTACAACAAGAGAAGACAATATTCTTATCGGTAAGTATTCATTAATAAATCAAAGGTATTATCGGATGTTTTTGAAAGTCATGTACAATACACAAAGTTAACCTATTTAACGGTATATACCGGTAACTTCGTATTTGTTTTACACTTGACAATAATTGTTCAAATTTCTTCAGAAATCGTCATTACTTATCGACTATCGAATTCAATTATATTAATTACATAATTAAGTTCAATACATTCACGATACAGCTTATCGAATGTGTTTATTATAATCTGATATAGATATGATAAATACGAGCACCTGTATACCTATGTATGTATACTTATGCAACTGAATAATGTCATTCATAGTTAGGCTCTATTGAGTTTTCGCTTTAAAGATCGTATCGTGTTAGAAAATGATTATCAGTCGAAAAGACGCGACTGGGCTCATTTGAAGGAGTGTTTTCGAACCAAGTGCTTTTTAGATTATACTTATTTTACACCGTTTTAACTTGCATAGTTTCACGATTAGATATCCGAAAAGATTTATTCTACGAATAAGCTAAACTTCCATAGCGATCGATCAATCAATCAATCACGACCAGTTTAATCGTCGCTTCTGACATTTAGATAACATAACAATAATCAATTATCATTGACGTTATCATTCACTGTTCTTTGTCGTTTAAAATTGTCACGGAAAATAACATCTCGTTCTATCGAGCTTATCTATTCATCGCGATGATGTAAATCGAGAAACGGATGACACTTACTTCTTGCTTTAATGGGAGATTAGAAATTAATGGATGTAGTCGAATAAAAAGGTCAATAATTTGTTCGATAACTTATCGAAAACCGCCATTCCTCCCAAATGTCAAGTCTGTATTTCGATTTGAAGGATATTCAAATGCAAATATTAAGTCATTAATAGAATCGTAAATATTTCGGATAAGGAAGCATACATCGTGAAACTTTTTCAGACGTCTTAATACGAACCGCGGAATTGTTGCAAACTTTTCGAACTTCGATTCAGTTCGACTTTGGCTCGATTTTTTTCGCATTAACTATAATAATTATGTTCAATTCCTAAATGTCAACCTAAAACGTGTATAAAGATAAGTTCAGAGAGTATTTTTTATGCCCTTGTCGCGCACCCTATCCATTGTGATATCGTTTGAGATTTTCGACATCGAATTAATGCATGATAACGGTTCCGCTTACCTTTGAAAAAACTTGACGTATCGAAGCATCAAATTGTGTAATATCTTCAATCCTCGTCGTTATCGTGGTTGATTAGTGATTACCGATATCACTTATTCGAGATTAAATATTTTCCTAAAACAAGTCTTGAAACATTTGGAAGGCACCGAGTATAGAATAAATATTAAGATTTGTTGGCACATTCCCAACGATAACGTTTAATTCCAGAGTACTCTATCAAATTTGTAATACATATGTATCTCTTGTTCCACTTCCATGTGTTCAAAGTAGATTGAGTAGTAGCCGGTCAATTTTACCAACGAGTTCTCCGGTGGCCCTACCATAAGATGAAACGCAAATCATTCGTTCCTTATCCACGATATCACTCGGCTAAAAGGTTTTCTAAAAGGAGTTTCAGAATTTGATTTTCTAACAACAAAATACCTATACCCATACCACCAGTGTAATCATGATGGAGTCTTAAACGGCTAAGCGACTCGCCCCTTGTGTATAAATGTCAATGGCACCGGAGGAGGAGGTATTATACAGGGTGTCCCAAAAATGTTGTAACACCTTGAAAGAGGTTGTTCGGGATGTGATTTGAAACAACTTTTTCTTTAGCGAAAATGTTGTCTGAGGCTTCGTTAAGGAGATATTAACGAAAAACACTGACCAATCAGAGCGCGAGTATGCCGGTGGACCGCCCGCGGTAGCGTATGAACGCGGCCGCCTAGCGCGTAGCCTACGCCTACCATATGCGGTCCACCGGCATAC
>NC_071983.1:18397216-18398437 GCF_026283585.1 Hylaeus volcanicus | reverse complement strand
AGATTAATAACTAAAAAATAGATACAAGGACAATTGAAGTAAAAATGATAAAATATTCAATAGAAAATGTATTGTTTTGGATAGTTACAGATTGATAGAGAGTGTCATAGTGATGTTTGATAGAAAATTCAAACAATATATTTGAAACGGCGTCCAGCATATTATACAGACCTTAGCAAAAAAATGTGACGGTTTCCACGAAACTATAAAATTGTATTGTTTGAGTGGACACGGAACCGAATAAAATTCTTCGAATAATAGTAGAAGCAGTGTAACAATAAAATTTCATTAAAAGGATTCCTTTTGCATATTTAAAATTTTTCGAAATTTCATTCCGACGCAGAAGTACAATAGGTGGCGCGCGAGTGCCTTCACACGTGGCCCAGCGAATTTTTACAGAAAATTGAATACCGAAAAATGATCGAAGTATGCATACGAGCTTCACATCTTTCTTTTCAAATTGCTCGCATTTATATGCAACGAAAACTATTAATTTGTCCATGTCCTTTGTGTAACCGTAACATCAAGTTCAAAATTGTATAATAGAGTGTTCATATTTGTTTTGCGTTGTATTTGAATTTAATTACGCAAGCTGAAAGCTACCTAACTAGGCCGAATGTCCGTTTTCTCGGGTTTCGCGTCTCGACAACAGTGCGCGCCGCGCCCTCTTTCGCGAGTGTACTCCCCTCTCTCTTTCTCTCTCGGGTTTTGCGTCTCAACAGCAGTGCGCTCTCTTTCGCGAGTGTACTCCCCTCTCTCTTTCTGGAACGGTGTTCTCTCTCAACGCCTCATTGTTGCCCGCTCCACCGTTCTTCGCGTGGCATTGTTGTTCATCGTGACTGGCCGGTCCTCTGCCGCTGTAACCCCCCATCCCGGACGAGCCCCCATATGTAGGAGTCTCAACGAAAAATAAGTTCATGTGAAAGTGTTTTTAATGGTTTCGATCTTTCACACGAACTGTCATGTACCGCTGCCCGGCACTCACATAAATGACATTTGATGTTTCAGAAAACGTTTCCCGTACATTTTTTCCTCTTACATTCGAATTGCGTTTAATCCCACAAAAATTTATCTTCTTTCAAAATAGCTTAAAATATCGTCACCAAAAAGTTATCTTTTTTTCCCATTTTTGGCCATTTGAATCATACTAGTCTATCACGTTACTCTTTAGATTATGTAACGAAAATAAATTTTCATTTTTCCTCCGTGAATACGGTAAAA
>NC_071983.1:18392978-18397116 GCF_026283585.1 Hylaeus volcanicus | reverse complement strand
GAGAGAGAGAGAGAGAGAGAGAGAGAGAGAGAGAGAGAGAGAGAGAGAGCATGGTTAATGGTTATACAATACTCTTGTAAACTTGTTTACATTGTATACTCTATTGTTCACATTTTCCTTCGCATGCGTTTTTGCTCTACAACAATTTCACTTTTGAAAAATACAAGTATTACACATACACATATATCCTGCAATATTCGTTTTCCAGGCGAAACGGCTAATGCTCGTCTACCTTCCCATGCGCCTTAATTGCTTGATACGAGAGAAACTGACGTAGCGGACAGGGGCGGCCATGATTCGTGACCACCTGTCCATGATGAACTTCCCTTCAGAGCTACACATGTAGTGGTAGAGTGGACGGTAGGTACCCTGTGGGTGGTCCGCTATTTGTTAATGCTCGTATGATCATCGCGTGGCCTCTGTACCAACATGTCAAGTTGTCGCGGCATGGTGACTTCATTCGTTGCCTAGGAATAGTTGGCTGCTCGGACAGTGTTGCGCGTTACAACGCTGACGCCTTTAACCTTCTATCTTACGCGTATTTCGCACCATTCGTGTATTGTATACCCGAGTTACCAGCTCCTGCCGACAGTTACGCAAATTTTTCCTTAAAAAGAAAGAATTGTTTCTTCTGTCTTTTAACGTATAACTGTAACTGTTACTTGGGTGATCGGTCTTAAACGCTTCATTCGACTTTAAGGGGATGTTGTCATTCGATCCCATTCAACGAATCGATACTTTTAAAATTGTGTTTCTAGAATCTTCAGAGTATCTAATAATGTTCTCCAAAAGGATTCTTCGGAATTCGAAAAATGTACAAACTTACGGAAATTTTGGTTCAATAGTCCGTCAAGCATAAATATTATCAAGTTCCTTGGGGTTAAATACGCCAGTTACATCGGCGGTGGGAAACGCAGACATTTAAACATGTCCTCAACTTGGATCCTTACGATGTAAACAAATTAGACACATTTCTACAAAAGAAATTTCTGAAAATAGGCTATCCTTAGGCCAGCTAAACCACAACAATCTCTCAAATCTAATATTTTCTGTGACTTACCGTTGGAATGTGGGTTTACACTTACTACTCTTTTAATACCGACAAAGTATTACTGAAAAATATTCGTGACGAAGTTTTATTATTAGTTTGGATTAAAATCGGTTGCCATAGATTTTTGTGTGCACACGATGGGGAGTTCCGGGGACACTTGTAGCATAAATAACGATATCTCCCTTGGTCCGTATTCAGCTGTCGCTTCCTAACCAATGGATGTCGCCTCCTACTACCAAAAGTGATTGACAAGCGCTCCATCAGCATCATATTTCGTAAACATAACAAGATTAGATCGCATTATGACGGGACTCGAAGCTAATTTACATTCTAATCCTTACACGCAACTGCTGTAACAACCTTTAACCCTTTAACAACACCGGTTACAGGTTCTATGTATATTCTCCGGAGTCGTTGAATTTGAAGCACGTACCTCGAAATGTTATCGGTTAGCATCTTTCGAGTGTTTTCATTCGTCGTCGCTGTTGAATTTTATTTATCGGTCTTATGCATTCATTGAAAATATTCTCAACGTAAGGTGGTCCTTCCCCAACTGTACTAGTCAAAACAAAACTCATATACAGAAAGTATTAATAACGATATATTTTCTATAATAAAATTCTTAAATTGTTATTTAATAATGATTTAAAAATAAAAAAAAGTAGTAATTGATACAATTACAGTTCCAATTAGTTTTTCAGGTATTATTTTATCCAACGTAGTAGTTGCGAAATCGAGCACGCGGCAACTTCACATTTCAATTTTTAACATTTCAGGTTTAACAAGATTAAACAATTTTTAATTGTTATGTTTTAGAATCTTGAAGCGCCCCCTCTTTTTCAAAATACCGCGCAACGGCCATATTTATATGCGACGTTGCCACGTTCCCGAGATAAAAGTCTGCATGAAAAAATATCGTACTTGATTTCTTTTTCTAACGCATATTGGTCTGGTACTAAACGAGCAAGTTTGCCGATATTGAAATATGTTACTCAACAATTATTAATTTACTTTCCATTCATTTATCTTTCGATCTGTATTGTACTAATTGTTTTAGAGTCAAAAGTATCATACAAAATTTCTGTTTTTCCGTTGGCTGCCATAAGTCTCCTGTCAAATACGACGAAAAATTACGAAATTCAAGTGATCATAAATATCTAGCAAACTAAACGGTACATTGAACCCATATTTCACACAGATGTGTATTAAGATGTCAATTTTAAGTTTTCACATTTATGAGACAATCTAAACCGTTATCATTTTTAACCAAACCATCTTAAAATAATTTAGTAACATATTTTGTACCTCACTTACACGTTATAGCGGTTTCCTATTTTTAGATTGTGTTCTTTTAGCCCCTGATTGTGTATTTTAGAATGTTACTAATAAATATTTCGATAAAGATTGTTCGTTTGCATAGACTGACGATTCATTCTCTCCAGCGGAAATGATATTCATGGAAATAAGGTGAATTAGTACATAGGTTTTTGGCTGCAGAGCTCTGAATAAAACATGAAATGTAGAAAGAAGACACGGAGTACGTTGAACGAAGTATGCTCCGTATAATAAGATGTCAACTTACTTTCTGTTCAACATTGAACATTTAGATTACACTGTCATTACACGATGGCGTTAAATAATGTTTAGTTTATCCTACTGTGTGCGATCTGCACTAGCGTATCAATAATATTTTGTTTATTTTGCCAATTTGCATATTTACAAAAAAAATAACATGACTTACCAGAACTTATTCAAGTAAGAAAATCGTTACGAAGTAGGAAAAGGATTTGTCCGATAAATTAAATAATTGAATTTTTTTAAGTTTGTATAGAAAGAAAGAAAACAAGATTTCGTAATTATTTGTTTCGCATCGGTTAGTTTGTCGAGTTGAAATTTTCGTTGAAAGAAAATCAAGAATATTCAACTATTTTTTATACGATTTTTGAAACGAATGGAACAAGGACAAATGAAAGAACACGTCAGATGGAATTAGGCATATCTCTTCAGATTAACAGATACGGCTTGGCGCGTTGATGCATAGCGAGGGCTCTCGAATACCCTAGTCGGATAGGATTACTCGACCGAAGGAATATTTGCGAAGCAAAATAGTCAACCATCACTGTACATTCTGATAATTCGAATAATTACGCGTCGTGTATTCGATACAGGCAAAACGATTGAAATTTTGTAATTATAGTTCCATATTCGCAAGAGTGAGGAAACAATGACTCTTTCTCTATTTATCGATTAATAAGTAAATAATAGATGTATGTATTGTATTTACGGATAAAAATTAAACACTGTAGAAACAGTTGGTATAAGATGAAATACTCGCACATCACGCGTGTAGAACAGAAAAATTCGTGAAGATTTCTTCCGTTCCGACGTTGCCAAGGTGACGTAATCTCTTAAATCTCTTACGTCTTCTTACTATCGAGTTGCTGAAAATTTCGACTCAGTGTTTAGCATCAATTGCTGTTCAGCCTTTGCATCGTATTGTAATTTCGCATATTCGTAAGAAACTGTTACCGAAACACATTACGTCGTTACGTTATTACGATTTCACTAACACTTTCGATTTGTTTGAATAAGTTAAATTCTACCATATCGACAAACATTTCGTATGTATTTACAGGCGAATCTTTAATCTTGATAAAGCAATCTAAGTACGTGTTCCTAAGAGGGATATGCTACATCAAAACGGTAAATCCGCGCGCAAAAAGGATGCAAGAGAAGTTATGATGGATATGTGCCTATATCAAACTATCAGCGGCGTCTTAGCGGAGGTTGCTGGCGTCGTTATGAGCACGACGTTGACGGACGGCTCTCTTACGCACGGTTGACGGGAAACACAAATTGTGGGCGCAGCTGCGCCGATAGTAATCAAGAAACACGGTAGGTAGCGGAGTAGAGTGGCCGGATAATAATTCTCTCTCTGTCCGTGGAAGCGTGTACACACACGCCCTGGGTTATAGCTAGGAAGAGACGTGCGGTGAACAGACAGGAAGGAACACTATAAAGGAAAAGGGAGAGGAAGGGAGAGAGAGAGAGAGAGAGAGAGAGAGAGAGAGAGAGAGAGAGAGAGAG
>NC_071983.1:18319396-18392968 GCF_026283585.1 Hylaeus volcanicus | reverse complement strand
GAGAGAGAGAGAGAGAGAGAGAGAGAGAGAGAGAGAGAGAGAGAGAGCACAAGAGCGAGCGAGAAGACGGGACAGGGCTGCGGCACTTTACAGGAAAACGATGTTGATCCAGGTCGATACCTGTCATCCATTGGCCGATGCACTGTCCAGATTGCCCCCAGTTCAAGACCCGTCTCACTTTACATTGATATTCGTGCTTCCCCCTGTCCTGTCTGTATAGCGGCGGACAATGAAGACCAATCTTAGTTTGGCAACGACGACAGCGATGGTACGATATCCGACTTCAAAAGGTGCAAATCCTCGGGATAAACGTAAAGAGCGTACTCGCGAAATCCATTTACAGTTTGCAGCAAGCTTAAGGTGTTTTCCCTGGAAATGTACCGCAACATTTCGGTGGTTACAAATGGTATAAATTAGGAATAGCAAACTAGTAGCTTTAAAGACTATCTTCGAGGTGTTTGGAGCGACCCTACTACATACATGGCAAATCGCAAATACTAATGTGATCCATAGGTATTAATAAATAGTCTAATTAAGATAATAATTAGCTCTCTCTTCGTTATGCGATTCATAGAGTCCTTGTGTTGTAAATGAGAGAACACTTTACAATTATGAACTTATTTAATAGAAATAAAGAAATATTATTTAGAGTACATATACATATATAAACTGCGTGAGAGCTCGCGTGCGACTAACCGTCTTTCTTTTCGATTCGGGATCCAGGACCGCGATGAGAGCGGAAAGAATGGGAGTTCAAGTATGCGAAAGCTTAGGTATGGAAGGATGAAAGAGTAGGAGAATGGAATAAGTTTAGACAAATTAAATGTAAATAAAATCGAAGTATGAAAGGATGAGTGATCACAGGAATGAAAAAGCGAATGTAAGTAAAATGTAAATAAATAAAGCCAAGTGTGGAAGGGTGGGAGACTATAAAATGTGAAAATAAAAGTTTAGCATGGAAGGATGAAAGGTTACAAGAGCATAAAAGCGAGGAGGTTTAAATGCATATCGGAGCGGTTGATGAAAGACTGAGCAAGAAGTTATAAATAGGAAAGAGCAAAGACGAATGGTAGGGAGAAGAAATTAAAGAGCGAAAGGATGAGAGAGTTAGACATATAAGAAGAAAGAATTGTAATAACGGAGCATCACATAGTAGTGCAATAAGGATGTAATACTGTTCCTTGTCACTTTAAATAAAGACGCAAATACGCAAATACGCAAATACGCGATGACAGCGAAACCTTGGTTCCAGAAAATCAGAGACAGACTAAACAGAGAAACGATAAGGACCATATCTAGATTGAGGTGTAACCATTACAATCTAAAAGCGTCGCAGGCCAGGAAAAATATAGTAGAAGGACCGTTGTGTGACTGTGGTCAAGACGAGGAGGACATCGACCACGTGCTGTTCGAATGTGGACTATGCAACTTCGAGAAAACGAAAGTATTGGAAAGGATAGGGAAGGAGATAGACGAAGTCCACATTAGCACTGATAAGACTGAACAAAGTTAAAGTATTCAAGATAATCAACCAATTCCTAAAGGAGATAGGGAAGAAGATTTAAAAATATGACGAAACTGAAAGACTGAGAAACACCATAGTTAGACAAACGCGGTAGATAAAAGTTAAATTGTGATAAATAACGTAGAATTCAAAAAATATCGCGAGATTCTCGATAAGAATAGGCCGGGGAAAAGAATAAAACACAACAAAGTAACAAAGGTGCAACTAGCTAGAAATAGAAAACATATACACGTTTAAGGTATAAGAAAGAGTATTTATATTTTTGATATGTATTCTTTATTGTCGTTAACTTATATGAGTACAGAGTCACAGGGTAGCGTAAAAAATATGAGGAAAGTACAAAGAGTAAAACGAAACCAAAGTAAATGTATTTTAAAAGGAAAAGAAAATTAATATGTGATAATAGCATAAGTAAAAGAACGTTATAAAGAGATATGTAATATTTTTCTATTCTATTTTGGATAGTTGTCCATATACATTATAGAGTATAAAGAGAATGTGAAAAGTCTGACTGAGGTTTCAAAAAAGGCAGGCTCGGCTTGCAAATATTAAGAATACTAATAATAGCGTATGTATTATATTAGACTTAAGTATAATAATAATAAACCTAGCATCCCACTCTCAAGAATGAGTACGCACGAATGAGAGTAGATGCGAAGAGAAGCTGCGAAATAAAGAAAAGAAACAACATTTGAAATGTAAATATAACAAAAATAGGAACAGGCGAGAGATTGAATAAAGTATAGAACGGATGGATGAATGTTAAAAAATTGTGTACAAAAGCAAGGAAGGATGAGTATTAAACGAGAAATTAATGAAGAAATAAAGTCAAGACAAAGCATGGAAGGACGAAAGTTAAAGTTAAAGTTAAAAGAATGGTAGGAAGAGGAACGGAAGGATGAGAGCGGGAGAGTTAGATAGATAAGATGTAAGAAATGTAAAAAATAGCGCATCACAAAGTAGTGCGAAAAGGATGTACAATATTCCTTAGTCACTTTAAATAAAGACGCAAATTGACGCGATGACAGCGATGTCAATCGTTCGTCGATCGCATTAATTTTGGTTATCGACCATCACCTTGTACTCGAAGGGTATTTTCTTTTGAGGTTTTTCTTACCGATGAAGATTCAAACAACAACATCATGGGATTAACCCGACGTCTTTACCGTGTAACAGTGTTTCAGCAGTTGGCGAAAACATCGGCGCTAAATCTACATCCTTGTTGTGCCGTCTTCTAGGCATTGTAATAGTGTTCGCTGACATGTAGTATCGTGATTAACTGGAATTAGCTTCCTATAAGTTGATTTCTAAATTGTGTAGCATTTATACCATGAAAGTAGTATAAGACACGGTTAACGTATCCGTGAATCGACGCCATTCATTTTGACGTAATTGTGAAGACTGGAATTGACAAGAATCTTTCGAGCGTAGAATGAGAAGTCTGTGAGAATTCTGTATTATAAATTCACGAGGAGCAGAAATTTCTTTTGACATTATCTTAGAATTCAAAAATTTATTAAAATCTAAACTGCCTGAACATCCGTTCAAAAATTTTGGAAGAAACCACCCCGCAGTAAGACTAAAATGAAAATATTCTACAGTTCAAATATTCTATCCTAACATTTCCCTCGTAGCTAAGGAAGCGAGGATCGACTAATCGCAATTACAGTTTGTCGGTTAGAAAAATCAAGTTAATCAAGAAAAGAAAAAATCGTAGCGTTATGGCGGCTTCGGTGGCTTCGAATAGAAATTGAAACGCAAAATTTGCGAAATTTCCATCCGAGATTTGTATTAGCAACCACGTATCACATACATATGGAATAGCAAAAGTCACACATGCAATGGTAGAATCGAACGAACATTTATTTTGCAAGAGAGGGGAAAAAGTGACCGAGAGACAGTTGAAAATTTACCGCTGTCGGATAGCGGAGTGGTCCCATGGCGGACTGTCAGCTGTTTTTCGAACTCTGTCAATTCTTGTCAGTTGCACCGTTCAGTTTAGCATAAAAATGCTGTTACGGTAGATGGTCGGCTTTCGAAGGCTTTGGCCGACACGGTACAAACGTATCGTATATCAAAGCAGGCGGCCATGGCCAGGGAAAATAAGAAAGTTTTTGTTCTTTTTATGGAGCTACGGTCGCCGTGGGCGGTGTCTGATATACGATCGGAGTTCAGCATTTTGTTGACGAAAAAGCTGCTACCTTGGCTCGGATTTTTCTACCACGAATACGAATATTCGTATTGGAATTTATTTGGAAAAAGCAGTTTGCGTTTCGCGTGTAAAATTTGTTTTGTTAAACAGATTGTTTGTAGGTGTTTACGTATGTAGCAAAGTTATTAATTGTTCTCAAAGTCAGAGAAACGCTCGCGATAAGATTTACATATGTACGTATGCGTGTATGTTGCACAAAATAAGTATCTAGTCGAGGCTTTAAACCGGCAAAGGGAAACGAAAACATTGTACTATAAAGGGTACTATAAAGTTATAGGTATAATAAAGAGTCCAAAAATATATGTCTTTACGATCAACCAGGTATTTATTGTCTATCGCTATCGAAACGGCTAGGATGAAAAATGTTTAAAATTCATTAAACCGCCTTGAAATTGATACTCGCATACACACGTAAATATAGGACGAACACAAATTCCTCGGTATACCAGTTTGGGCCTATCCCCAGGATGCCTATTTAACTACTGTAGTTAACGTAATATGACATCCGCCACGGCAAGCGATTACGGGGAACACGCGATGCAAATTTACGGTATTATCGTAATAAACAGGTTATAAAGGCTGTTAGCTTCCTCGTGTATTGAAATTATACTGCAGCAGGACGGTTTCTGCGCGTATCCCGCCACTATGTATACGTATGTTTTATATTCTCGCGTGTGTGGCATATTCTTCACACGTATGCGTGTACGTTTTTGTATATGTCGTGAGCGCTTCGATGTGTATGCATACAGAGGAGTGCGTTATTAAGAATGTTAACGTATGTTCGTGATGGGTTGTCAGGAACCCTCTTATCCGGCTGAACTCGCTTCGGATGGTAGATATAAATATGCAATAGTGCTTGTCATGCGCAGCGCCTAATAATTGAATGTATAATAAAGAAGGCGTCGCTCGGTGTCATGCTGACAGACTACGGAAAGACCACGAGTGAGAGGATCACGCAGACAGACGTCAGCTTTCAATTTTATTTGCTTCCTTCGCTGGTTCCATTCATCTCCATGGTTACTCCGTTCTTTATACTTTGCAATCCCTTTGCGCGGTAACTAAATCTAAAATAAATATACGGGATTTATTTACGAAAGGGGTTTCAGGTGGTTGGTTTATTAAGAAAACGCAAATCGTGTAGAGCATATCCGACTTTTTCAATTTTAAATGAAAGTACATGCTAGTACAATTAAACGTGAAAGATGATGTTTGTCGAGTGTCCACCACGATTACGCTAACAGGCGTATTTTTCTATTAAAAAATAAAATTTTAAAGAACCTTTTGGGAAACACTTTATCATCCTCCGAACCGTTTATCGATTTTCTAAAACAAATTAAATAGAAAAGGGAAGTTGATATAAGGAAGAAACAAGGAAAAGACGGGATAGAAAATTTGTTTCAAACAGCTACGTTAACGTAAGAGAATAAACGTACGTGTGGTATGAACAAGCGAATTTTTTGATAATATAATAGTAAAATATTTCTACACGAACTTCTTATTATTGGTTAGCTTTGCAAACAAACCTAGACACCCGCGATACCGTTCGATTTGTTTAATTCGAATGTACATTAATTTTTTGTTTCCCTTTAGGAAACTAATTTTTGTCGAAATGGTTGTTAAAGGCAGAAAATTACAAAAACTCACTCGACGCGCTTACTCATCTATCATGAATGACGGTGATTCATCGATACAAATATTACCGAACTGTCACCGTTGACGATGGTACACCCACAGGAAGAGGGCTGTAAACGGCCGATTCGGTATCCATTCGAGACCGAGAGTGCCCTTCACTTTCCTGACAGCTAGGCAAACACTGAGTTGACGTTTAGAATAGCTCTTATTTATTCTAACCTGTTTATTTAGGTTGTCGGGATCCTACTACCTGAGGGACTTCGAGTGGCGGTAAGAGAAGGCTACCGTTGTCAACACTGAACTCATAGTCACGCGTCAACCCATCGAGCTCCGATATCAATATGTGAAATCATATGCATACCTACTGAAAGATAATTTTAAGCTAATCATCTCGATAATCGACTATTTCTTATTTTACTATTATCATATTTTCTACGCTGACAGATGTATTTTGTTATAAGAAAACAAGATCCTAAAGCTCCTTTGCGTATTAACATCGGCCACGTAATGTAAGTAAGTGCTTTTTACAACTTCGTGTAATTATCGACTTTTATTGTTATTAATATCGCGAAGGTAGTAGCTTTCGCGATACTTACAAGGAAATAATTTTAGAACACGCGGTTGTCAGGATACGAACTAGGAGCGTAATGTATTATACCAACTAACCAGGAATGTTACCGAGAACCGTAGTTATATGCGAACCTCTATGATTGATGACAAGTCGTTGCCTGTTATGAATATAATATCGATCAATCACGCTATTTACCGGACGAATGCATAGGCCCATTCTATCATCTTACCATGCTTGTCTACCAACCTATCTATCTCTATTCCGACTTGACCTGTTTCCATCGAAATTCAAACCTACTTTTTATTGCATGCACTCACAAATAGTGCCCGAGTTACGAATTTAAAAGATCGACAAGGAATTGTAACGGTAAATCGAGTTAGTCAACATTGACGACTTGTTGGTCCTGGATTTCATTTGAAATTATTAACACCATAAATTTAGAATAATTATTGTAACGGGATCGTAACGTTAATCGTTGATTTTTACAGAATTTTGTCAAAAAGTTTCAATTTGATAACGCAATCGTTCGTTTTTCCTCCGATTAAGAAAACGAATTTTCTAGTTTTATCTGTGATCTCACTTCTCGACGTAGAATATTAATCAACGAATCAGCGAACGAACGACACTCGGAATAAGTAAATCCTGTTAAAGTTTCTCTAATGGAGTGATTATCTTTCGCTTTTTAGATCTTCCGAGCACGATTGGTTTCGTCTCGAGTACCTTTTGATTCTTTGCGCGCAACGTGTTTGAACGGAAAAGGAGGCAACCTCGTCGAAGGAGGCGTGGCTCTGAATCGTGTTAACGACTCTAGCAAAATCGTTCTCTTGTGCTCGGAACGCCATCTTGAGAACTCAACGTGACGTTACACGACTGCGCTTGAACGAGGAACTAACGAGATGGTACGGCGCACGAGAATCATTTATTATCGGATATGTTTAAGGAGTGCGAACCTGTCAACGGCAATTCAATTTCCGGATTTCTGCACCGCGTAATTCTATAAATGCAACATTTGCAAGGTACGATTTAAGGTCACGTTGTATTCAATCGCATGAAAGTAACCTGGTTTACAATGCGAACTCACCGATACGATGCGATGTCTCGAACCCTTGTAGCGGATACATGATTACAATCATGAGACACAATTAAGATTAAAATAAGAATTTTCACTTGCTTATTCCACATTACCGAATTGTTTAACGCATCGAATAAAAACAAGTTTTCGGTTAGAACTAAGAGAGTTGTGTTACCATTCGACGTTCGATGTATGTATGTACTACCTACTACGACGATGTCGCTGCTTATTACGTTGTCAAATGAACGTTAAAATATAAAAATTGGTACATCATAGTTTGTGTGGTCGCTGATTATAAATCTGACATCAGAATTTTGAAATTCAATATGGCCAACATATATCTTAGGAATTTATTAGATTTGCGACAAAATTGGTACATTATGGTTTTTGTGGTCGCTGATTATAAATCAGACATCAAAGTTTCGAAATTCAAAATGGCGGATTCAATATGGCCAATATATATATTAGAAATTTATTAGATTTGCGTAAAAATTGGTACATTATGGTTTTTGTGGTCGCTAATTATAAATCAAACATCAAAGTTTCGAAATTCAAAATGACGGATTCAATATGGCCGACATGACCGAAATAATCATGTGAGTCTAAACGAAAAGTGATTAGAAAACCAAGCCTGCAGGTTACTGCAGCTGATTCTTTAATATTTCAATAAGTAGAAAATAATTCTATTTGTAAATTTACCGTTTTTCGCGGACACTCTTTAACGTCATGTTTAGTATTTATTCATTGTCGATAAATAAAATCAACAACATAGAATATATTGTACATACCTTTAGGAAAATTCTTCATTTTACAGAAATAAAAAATACCACTTCAACAAAAAAACACTCACTGAAACACAGGTAAAAATTCACAGTACGCTAGACGTCGCGTGTATGCTTCTACAAGCGGCAACATTGAACTGACCTACCATGCCAGGTATAAAATATAGCCTTCTGAAATTTTTACCTGAAATGCACTCTTTGTCACTAAATAGGATGGCGTTGTATTCATTTTAATACAGCAATTATCATTTTTTGAATTTTAGCTAAGTTTTTACCACCGTGTAGCGGTTCAGTTTCGACAACTTTGTTTTCACAGGAAGACAAGAGAGAGAAGGAGCGTGGAAGCTGGTTTTCTTTGAAAGGGCAACAATTTAAAGGGACATTCGAAAAGGTACAACCTACGTCCAACTATGCGATATCTGATCATCGTTTCCCCGCGCTGTCCTCTTTGCGGGCAGTACTCGACTCTCAGAAGCTTATATACATTTTTTGGCTAACAAAAGGTCGTTAAAAATCCGTTAGATACGGGTGTCAGATATGCGCAGCTCTAGTGTGCGGTTACGAGAGAAGCTCTCAAGTTAAGCTCTTTGTGCGTGATTTGAATGCAATCGGAGGGATGCCGTACGGTCGCCATAGCAAAGGGAGAGGGGAAAAGTACGAGATTGTTGGGCGGAGGGGTTAGCGGTGCTAATCTCCGATCAGTGTCGAGAGCGTAACGCGATCCGACACGACGTGATGTGATCCAGACTCGATAGGCGGCAAATACAACCCTGCAGCAGCCTTGTGTATAGTGTCGAGAAGGGCAAAGCTGCCGAGGCTTTACAAACCATGCGTGACGTATCTTACCAAATTGAACTACTCGCACCGCGTATTAATGGATGTGGACTTTACGCTAAGGTTAACGTACACTCGCGGATTATAAGCTTGGAGGTGTAGAATGTGTTGTGGAATTGTCGAATAAAATAGAAAAGCGCCAGCGCCATCTGGAAGTAGTAGGTAAGAGGAGAGTTTAACCGACGAAGAGTGTTCAAGGAAAATACTGCGTGCAATAAACCCTTTTCTACCAGACCACTGACTCAATTATTATTGCCCAGTCAACCTTTAAGTTCCTAACAGAATGAAACCGTCAAAGCGTACTGGTTACGTCTTTTGCGAAACTCTACGACGGATATCACCTATTAGAGATTGCGGTCAATTTTTCAAATGGATACTTTACTCGTAACGGGTAAAAGTATTTTTACGCGTAAATTTGCATGGCTGTAAAGCATAGTTTTAACGATAGCTTTGCAGGCAAAGTAAGTAAACGCGAGCGTTGATCGGTAGCGTTTTGGAAATGCGCGTACGGTATGCGTCGTATTTGGAGCATCAAGAGTCGCGCCAGCCTTGCGTGCAGCCAAACGCTTGTAATTCAAACTCCAATGTAGTATGTAGTACCCACACGATGCTGTCACAAGTGCTCACACGTCATTGTGACATTGTGAGCGCCCACAGGAGTGTGAGGAACCAGTTGTAAAGAGCAACAGCTGCTCGACCCGTAACCCACATACATCCCCACACGTCATTGTTCGTCGCGTGCATTATTCGAAACAGGTATGGAGACGCACCTTGGCATTACGTCAGTAGGAGACACTATACCAGTCAATAGGTATACGTCATTCTACTCGTGGAATGGTGAATAGGCACTATTGTATTACGACGATAACGATTTATCCGAAAGCATCGATTTCAACGCTTGATAGAATATAGATAATTCTATATTTCTCATGGTTGTATATAGAATAATTCTAAATGAGGTTGTACGCGAGGAAACATAATAAAGTATAGTATAATCGATAAATGCGATGTAAAAATTTTTTAATAATTTTGAAACGGCATAATAAGGTTACTTTTCTTCGTTATGGACACGAATCTACCGCGAAGGGAATCAGGTTAAACCGATCCGAGAATGATCATGCAGAGTACAGATACCGTCGAATTAAAAGACTGATAGAAAAAATTACTCTTTGTACGATAGATGTTTGGCAATACGTCAAGGAGGTGATAAACAAAATGCATTTCCATTTTCTTGCACGGGCTCCGGTGCCTCGTGCAATTTCAATACGAAACTGTGAATAATGCATGCGAGAGATCTTGAGTTGCCGACATCGTCACACAGCTCACATCTTCACATCCCGCGATGTAAAACTGAGATAAATGGAACACGGTAAGTTTGAATAATGAGCACTCGTAACGACGATACGTCGTCTACTCTCCTAAGTTCTTTTTGCCATGGCGGTGGCGCATACAGCCGAGTTTTTCAAACGGGAAATCCGATGCTGAATTTATCTTAAAGATAATCTAATCAACTCGTTAACCTGCATATCAAAATTCATTTGTCGTTTAAAAGCTGACGAAATTGCCTTCTCTAAATGTATACGAATAATTTACATTATTTTCGATACGAATAATCTATACGAACCCAAATATAAGAAATGTTAAAATATGACGCGAACGTTAGTTATCGCGATATATCGTAATCATTTAACGATCAAACGAACTTACCTGTACGTGAAGTTCGATCGTATTTATGTGAGATCCTCGTTCGAGATGATTACATGTAGATGTTAAGAGCTCAGATCTTTATTTGTTTTATTAATATTTGTGTACATAAGAAATTGTCTACGAAGTATTTCGGAATATTGCCCCTGTAAATTCCTTTTCGGGTTCTTTAACGGGCTTGTTGTAAAATTTCGCGAAAACCATGGATCTTTCTGTCCAGCCTGCCGTGTTCTTAATAACCCTAATGTCAACCCCGTTCCGGTATGCCCTGGAAACGGCTGCGTGTCGTGTACTGTGTGCAGTAAACATTGACGTATCGACTCCCGCCTTTGATAAGACTTGTCTTATCCATCGACTAAGTGTTTGCGCACCTACTGCGCTAAAAGGTCTTCTTATTGAAATAAACAAGTATTTGCAGTTAGCGCGGATGTCTTGCGTTTTCTCCTAATATTCTAAAACTGTGATGGCCACACAAAGTTTTGGCCTCTCTTTGAAAAACGGTAGCACTAAGGTGGGTTGAGGTTTTCCTGACTTCGACGTCTTTATTAGGTCGGGGATTTTTATTTCTAACCCGGAGTTCGATCTCCTAATATTGTCGACTCTTATTTTGAATAGTGTCTGTACACGATGAGCTGTTACCAACGCTACTAGGATTATTGTCTCCTCTGTAAGTTCCTGTAAACTTAGGGTAACCAGTAAATTTTCAATGAATGTAAATATAATCTCCGGATCCCATGTATATGAATATTTTGGATTTTATGGTCTTAATCTGAACACGCCCTTTAAGAATCTATTAATTGTAGCGTCGGTTGTCTGGATATAAGTGATATTGCTGACCTTATCGAATTTATCGAGCCATAAGGGGCTCCCCCTTCGAATTTCTTAGTTAAATACTCGACGATTATATTACTGTCTGCATTATAGACATCATATTTGTTCTTCCGACAAAACGACCACCAGTCTCGTAAGCATCCACTGTACTGTTTCTGTGTTGCGGATGACAGGGACGCTAATAAAATTTCTGCAGCCTTTTGGGAATTATTTTTCTTTAAGAAGGTTTGTATGATAATGCTCTTGCCATCAGGGACAGACTCTCCGCTAGAGGGTGATCCACTTTCCTGTTCGGAAATAATAATAAGGCTCTATTAGGTGGAAATTCTATAGGAGGGTCATCTAATAACGATAGAAACACAACATACCATGGCTGTGTAGGCCAATATGGTACAACCATAATTCCTCTGCCTCCATCATTAATAATCTTCGTTAAACACCTTAAGATTAAGGAAAATGGGGGAAAAGCATAAAAATTAAGTTTTTTCCAGGAAATGGTAAACGCGTCTACTCTAAATGCCTCTGGATCTTGATGCCATGAACAAAAAGTGTTGCATTTCTTATTAAGTCTTGAGGCAAACAAATCTATATCGAATTGTCCAAATTTCTGCACTATTTTTTCTATTGCAAATCCTGCTAATTCCCATTCTGTATCTATGTTCTTTATCCTAGAGGCTATATCAGCCTCAACGTTTAATTTTGATGGTACATAGGATGCGTATATCCATATCCCTCTATCTTCACACCATTTCCATATTTGCCTAGCTAAATTATTAAATTTTTGAATTTTTATTCTTCCCATCCTATTAATATATGAAATTAGCCGTCGCGTTGTCACTTCGAATTAATATCTCACAATCGACCAAGTCTGAAGCGAAACATCTAAGAGCGAAGAATATTGCCAAAAGTTCTAAATAATTAATATGACACCTTTGCTCAACCTCATTCCAAAACCCATAAGTTGATTTTCCATCTGAATAAGCTCCCCAACCAGACAGCGAAGCGTCAGCATTAATTTTTATTTTATAGTTTCTGCGCCTTATAGGAGCTTTTCCCACTTTTAGAGCTTCCGTCCATCATTCAAAATCTTCCTCCAAATAACTCGGTATAATCATCTTCTCCTCATAATTACCACTACTCATTATTAATGCTAAATATTTTTCTCTTTCTAGTCTCTTACAATGTATAGGGCTGTATGCAACTGCAGGATAACGTGAAACCAAGACCCCTATAAATCTAGCGAAATCTCTTATTTTACATTCCCTAGAGGGAGAGAACACCTCTAATCATTTTTTAAGGTTATCTTTTTTCCTTTCTGTTAATTCTACTGCTAACTCCCTGGAATTGATGATAAATCCTAAATATTTGCAACTCCTATAAGATTCTAAGGAACTCTTTTTGTAATTTATAAGACATCCTACAGTTACGCTGTAAGTCAATATAGAGTTAATATTGTCGCTTGATTCACGTAGTAGTAGATCTGGCATAGTATTCAAAATATTACAATTGTTCGCAATTTTATATCAAAATAAAAAAAAATTACGTTAAACATAGATTTTTAGTCGTTATTATATCTATTATATTTATATTGTATCATAAAGTAATATAAATCAATTATTTTCAGAGGAACTACAGTACTATTTGTATTTGAATGCGCGTTTTCTAACCTCTCGTACAGCGTGCCAGATCTCTCATACTATGTCAATAGCAGAAGACAAAACGCATTATCCTAGTATTCTTTAATTTATTATTCATACTACAAATACCCTCGGAGTATTTTGTAAATCAATATATGTTCTTTAGATATTTTTCTATTATGCATAAAATTTTCGATCCAATCTCGGCGCCAATTACTTTGTAGCACGTAATTGAATGTGTTGAAAACGCATTTTCCCATAAGAGTCCACGTTAAAAAGTGAAAATTTGAAACATTTATTTCTTAGCTTTTAGGTACCCTAGCCTTCCCAAAATTTGTGTGGGTGTTTGGGGATAAAATCTAACCTGTATGGCAATTTTTATAATTTTCTTGACGCTATTTCTATTTGCACTAGAGCCTCCTTAATGTTGTTCCAGTTTTCGCTTTGTTTAATCGTTAAGACGAGCTGTAGGCGCGTATCGGTGATCGAAGAATTATCGTCTAGCGGCTATCGCCTTCTACCGATGAATATGGTTTCCGCAAGTTTGGAAAAGGAATCGCGTAAATATTGCGTATTGGAGAGTGATGCCTGAACTCTTAACGACGAAAGATTGTCAGGGAGTGTGTGCGTGATTGTCTCTTGGTCACGAAGAAATGTGCGCCTTTATCGCGATTTTTACGATCTTTTTAAAAGCGAAAGACTGGTTTCTTTTCTGTTTTCTTTCTTATTCTTTATTTTCTGTACTTGTATTCAACATGAACATATATCGATATATTTCAATTCACGATGTGTGCAAGTTAATTATTTGAACGATCCGTAGACTAGCGCCTACAGAGCTGAACATAAGACTCTATAATGAGAAAATGTGAAAATGTGAAAATGAACAGAGATCCACTATTTGTAACACATAATTTATTGTATTACAATAATATAGAAATAGAGAGGTCAGATTTAGTGTTTTAAGGGTCCAGCTAATGTATTTTTCTAATACATATAATTTCCAGATATAATTAACTTTTGTTATTGAAACTTTTTTTACATATAAAGGGACGTTCAAAGAAGAAAATTTGACAGTGTAGATTTAATTTGAATGTATACATATATGGTTATAGTACATAGTCGCAAGGAAAGGATTCGGTCAAACCAGTGGGATGCGTGGAGCCCTGGGAAAACATCTGATACATAAAATCAGAAAATTTTTTTCTTTAGTAGGTACGTAAAATGCGTATGAACCTCAATTTGTAAAAAAAAATTGTTAATTGCAAAAATGACGGCCAAAAACATGAAAATGAACGATACATGTCGGCCGTTATTTTGGAATAACTTTATGCTATAATAATAATTCATAAAGTCCTTTCCTTGCGACTACTATATTTATATATGTATACATTCAACTTAAATCTACATTGTCAAATTTTCTTCTTTGAACGTCCCCTTATATGTAAAAAAGGTTTCAATAACAAAAATTAATTATATCTGGAAATTATATGCATTAGAAAAATACATTAGCTGGACCAGACTCCCCCTTTAAATCCTCAAAAGTACGCACGATACATAACAGAAAGTTTTGTTCCAAGAAATTTAAATGTTACTGATAAAGTGATTACAATAATATAGAAAATGGGAGATCAGTTTGAATCTTTTAAGGTTTCAAAAGTACACGAAACGCATTGCAGTAAGTCTCTTTGCAAGAAATTTATTAAAGAGGAAATGAGAAATGAATAAAGAGATCCACTATTTTTAACGCACAATTTATTGTATTAAAATACAGTTCATACGTGCACAGAACGCGTGACAGAAAGTCTTGTTGCAAGCAATTTAAATGTTTATGATGAAGTGAAAATAAAAAAGTGGTCCACTATTTATAACACACAATTTATTGTATTAGAACACTTATTCATATTGCGCAATGTTTCTTATTTGCACAAAATGAACATTTACTGAAATTTGTATTATGAATTGTATACTCAAACACCAAATTTATATATTTCTTTCCACAACGACAAGGTAGATATTTCATCACTTATAACCATATACCTCCCAATACAATATCACTACACGTAGTCTTTAAAATAATTATTCAATTTGCGGCGTCCAAATGTCACAAATACAAACTGACAGGTTATACAGGTTAGAAATGACAAATGTTACAAATACAAATTTACAGGTTATACAGGTTAGAAATGAACGAGCGGCGTGAGCGGCAGCCATATTACAATTCCGGCCGACGAGCCCTGCCGACTGATTCCGAGAGTCATCGAAGCGACGAACGGCCTTAGCTGCTATTGGCTAAGTGTCGACGAAAAATTCCTTGATGAATAAGAATAAGAAATTAAAATTTAGAAAATATTGCAGGCGTGATGAGCTATTGATGAAAGAAGTTTCAGGTTAAGTTGGAATCGCAGTTTTACGAGTAAAAGATACGTGGTAGCGCCACTCTATATACGGGGTGGCTTTATAATTTTTCATGTACTTGGCGTCGAGACGCTACCGCGTCTCTAGATTAACGCTTCGAATGCTATATGTTAACGTGAAATGTTTGATATAACACGCAATCGTCGGGAACGAAATGGTGTACAGTTTTCGAAAGACAAAAGGTTAGAAATCCGTTTGGCTTAGTGGGTAGACGTAAAGTTGCTGGACGAGAAGGAAAGTGAATATTCGTTGGATCGTTTTGTAAAAGTAGCCAGCAACTTATACTAAATATTGAGAGGATAGTCAACAGAGAGACGGAACAAGCGCAATGGGTTCTCGCGCCGTCCTAATCCTACGGAATCTGGTCATATGTAAGGCTTACGTTGTTCCAACTCAACATGGTCGCGTTGTCGCGCTAAAGCCGCGGACTAGCCATTAGCCACTGGCGCGCACTGGGTAGTCAGGACCGTAAGCTTAGAGACGCTATCAGCATTGGCTTAGTTGGCTTTCTTTCTATCTCATCCCGTGATCCGACTAGGTGGTACTCGCTCGTAGTTACAACACGCTCGCTGTGCTGCCCGAAAGATGTAACGAGCTGATAGTTATCTTCATGGTACTGGGTTGAAAGCGCTAGGACAGGTCCGAATAGGGATAGGTAGATTACTCTTAAGGCAAGGCAAGATGGCATAACGGAGAAGCTTCGAAGTAATAAGGGATTCTTTGCACGATCCGCTCTTCTTCGGATGGGGTTATGAAAAATTTTTAGAAAATCTAGCTCTCTTGCTGATTTTCAAACGATTACGATATTTGACACTCGTTTTCTTTTCATTTTCCGAATCTTCGATACTCTTCTTCGAACCGTTAACGATTAGCTAAACATTTTAAAAGTATTTAACCAATGTACACGTATTTAGGTATTTGATATCTCTAACAAATCCAGAACGACTTAAATCGCGCCCAATGTGAAGATGTCGCTTTATCCTTGTATAGTTATTGTATTGGTTAACAAACTAAGTCATGTGCGTTCGGTATGCGTAGAAACGTGCAGGGTCTGCTCACAACGTCGACGACGCGTGGTGTCGCATCATTCAGTGGTGCATTTCCATGTAGTCAGCTATTGGTCCCCCCCCCCCCCCCTCTCTCCCGCTAACATATAGGCTTACTCGGACTATCTAGTGACTTTAAAATTAGATCGGAAATTAAACGCCATAACGACTGTGTCATTCTTGTATGGTTCATTAGTTACATCAACATATTTAGATGAACTTATGTTCATACTTTCTTTACCTGTTTGTACAGAACGAAAGTTACAATTTGATATTTAACTTGCGTTAAATAAGACCGAGGGCTAGCCTCAGTCATTGGGTCTACACTCGGTTTCCCTACGTCTTTTGTTTGTTTTGTAGAAATCAAGAATACTTAAGAGAGGGCTTAACTAGCTAGCAGTAGTTATTGAGGCAAAATTTTGAAACTTTGTACTTTTATGTCATTTTTGGCACTGAATTCAATGGTGTAAACAAAAAGTGTCTAGACAATTTTCTTTGAATTTTTGCAAAGAATTCTGTATAAGTTGTATGAGTTTAATACACACGTAACATTCCATTGGTTTGATATGATCTGGTCGGTTCGTTGTTCCGATTATCGAAGGACGATTTGATAGAAGAAAAGAAAGAAGGAAAGGGAGATAAACCCTTTTTGCACCGCACGCGTTAATTTGAGTTTCTTCGGTGTATTTCGAGGCTGCAAGCTCCGTCATTTCCCTATGTTCGAAGTCGCGACGTCGACGTCTAGCGTTACGTGTCTGGAGAAGACGGGATCGGGCAATTTATCAATCCACAAGCGAGAGAACGACTTCTGGCTGGGCGGGTAATTTAACAAGATTGATGCGAAGCCGACATGCCACAGTTTCGCAGCTCGCGAGAAGGGGTCGGTTGATGTTGGTGATGTCGGCAGTATGGGGTGACGTCGGGGGCTCCGGGAGGATGAGAGAGGTAAAACCAGACGTGTGAGCGACTGGTTATTAGGAAGCCTCATCACGCAGGCCGGCACAAGATCACGCAGAGCATTAAAACAATGCCGCAAGTGATGGAGGTTCTAACATCACCGTAGATACCATTTTCACCACCGCGTAATATACAGAATTTGTCAAATCTCTATATGATTACGTTTTTAGATCGATACCTTTTCATTGGTGGACGGTATTTTCGTTTTACTTAGTATACAAAGAATGCGGTTTATGGGTCTAACATCGAATTGATATTAATTTTACTCGATTAGTTTGACGTTTTATTACCGAAATAGGTCAAATATACATAAAAAGGCCTAGCACACGCATAATCTACTCAAACTCTTTGTTTTCAATTTGATTATGTAACTTTTACTATTTATATTAGTGTTTATCTATGTTGAGTCTGTATTATGTTCTTGTAGTGAGTTTGGTGGACGGCAATAACTAAACACTCCGAGCCAAAGATAACTATGTTTAATTATTACATAAGAAACACAGTGGAACCGTAGCTCGCGTGGTCATGCTCTCGGAGCCATGCCAAACCTAACATCTCGAGCACAGCGTCTCGACCGCGGCGCCTCTGGCGACGACTCGCTCGTACCGATCGACACAGATCGGTTCCTAGGCGCGCTCCCAACAATCTATTTATTTATTTGTTTTGACAACAAAATCCATGGTCCAAACGTCCATAATAAACTATCGATAAATCTCAATCTAAACTGTATCGCTTTATACAATCATCGTTACACACGGTGTTTGATAAATCGCTGTATTCGAGCTTCCGTATGTGAAATGATATCCCTGTTCATAACTCTAACTATTCATACATCGAATGTTTAAATATTAAAAGAGTAGTTCGTAAATATTGACGAGGGGAATGAACATCGTGCAAAAGAAAGAAGATGGATTTGCTCGTTAATCATTTCTCTCCATTTGAGGGAAGAGTTTTGAAGAATTGTGAAAGTTCTGATCCCTTTTAATTACAGAAATCGTATAGGTACATGTAAATGTGCTTCGGTTAATAGTGAAATTAAGACGATAAACATTTTAGAAAATTAAATAGGCACAAATAGGATAAACTAGCGAGATGGAAACTACAGAGAGTTGTAATAAATTCGTTACATTCTGATAATGTTGCAACAGTCGTTTTCTAGTTTGCACAACTGGTAACGACGGGTAGCTAGGATTCTCGGTTTAGGCGGTTCTCCAATTATTCAACCAGACATAGGGATGATCCGATAAGGCGTCAAGGGCAGTAGCAAGTATACGAGAGGGAAGCGATATTAATTGCTTCGTTTATTGCGATACGGGCGGCCGTAAGTGTCGGTTTCTCCCTTTCCGTTAAGGGTTAGGTGGCTGGTGTTGTAAGGATTGTTGGGGAATGTAGCGTATGACGTGTCTCGATAAATCATAGCTATTCTTCTAATGCGTAAGAGCCAATCCTTTTTCGCTATATGTATTTATTCCAACTCTTAACTCTTAAAAAGTCAATTATTTTCCGAAAATTTCATCGCAAAATTGTCTGTAAAAGAAAAAGTTCATAACTTATCGCAAAAATCGTATGCTATTTACTAGATGATGAATAGAAATGTCACTCTCAACATTTTAAGAGAATCGGACAGGATTTGTAAGAGTTATCGTTTCGCCCGATTTGAAAAATACAGTAAAGTCTCCATATATGCTAAAACTCGGGACTGAACTGGTGCATTCATGGTAGAGTTCGTACATTCTTTGATTTTTGCCGACAAGCTTCGAACGTAGAAAAGAACAGCGAATAAAGGAAGAGGACAGAGCGAAAACAAAGTCCCCATAAACGCCCAACTTGGAACTGTGTTTATGGTAGACCTCGTACATTCTCTGATGTTTGTCGACTAATTGTAGCTTTGAACGCAGAGAAAGTCATCGAATAAAGGAAGAGGACGGAGCGAAAACACCAGGATATGTCGATAAGACAATGTAATGCAACGGCGAAACGTTTTTATTATTAACTTTTTTGTAGTAAAACTTTTACCATCATATTCCTGACATTTTTTTGATTAAAATGAGACCAAATATGATATAATTCGGACGATATTTACCATGCATTTTTTTTTAATTAGTGTTTTACGATACATGACACATAATAAGTTGTTACAAGTAAATATGTTGCGAATTACGTCGTGTTTGGTTTCATTTTTATCAGAAAAATGTCAAGGATATGATGGTACAAGTTTTACAACAAAAAAGTGAATAATAAAAAAGTTTCACCGTTGCATTACATTGTCTCACCGACGTACCCTGGTGTTTTCGCTTCGTCCTCTTCTTTATTCGCTGTCCTTCTCTACATTCGAAGCTTGTCGGAAAACATCAGAGAATGTACGATCATGTAAACACTGCTCGGCGATCGAACTCATTGACTCCTCAAGGGGTATACCAGTGGTGGGGATGGTTTCAGGGCATTAATGGGAGAGAAATTTGTGCATTTGTGGAGACTTCACTGTATCTAGTAGTATTTATGGTAGGCCAATGGTTTCCAACAGTTGGGAATCAGTTGGGATATAATTAATGTTTGTGCCTACAAATGCCCAAATAAGGGGCTACGTTAAAAAGATTATGACAATTTTCCTAGAAATATCCAATGGTTGGGCTAACAATTACTATAGTTGCTTAATTAATAAGAAGCTTACAACAATAATACTACGTTGAACCAACCGAAGCACGCCAACACTTAAACGTTATCCTTAGACGTGAAAATCTTGCTACAAACAAGAACCTCTTGTTATATTCTAAAATGAGTTCTTTCTATTCTTATTTATGAATAATACTCGCGGTTTACTATTGTTGGGCCATAGTCGGCCCACTGAAGTTTTGTTATGTACAGTATATTGAACTTTATTAATTAATTATTCTTCTACTTTAATTTCAGAAAAGCAAAAATGGGACGGGTCTTTCGATCCTCGTTTCTTTTAATTTTCAATCGATATGTTGCTGGGTCAGCACCGCCATCGCCAGACAGTTAATTTTTGTTATCCATTGCTTTATTTTATGTTACTTATTGACATTTGCGATAAAGAACAAATAATTATTGAAAATGACGTGCGTGAAGCCAGTCAAAGCCAGCGAATTACAAATATAATTCGCAACAGGAGTGCTTCATTTGTTCAGTTAAAGGTGAAGTGACTGTTATTTATTGCGTGCAGTTGTGTGGCGTCTTACAGTCAGTTTGTTGAATGCTTTTATTTGTATACATTTTGTTAATATGGACACTTTTCATGAAGATTCTGTTGGGTAAATGTTGGGTGGTAAACACATTGGTTTTTATTTCAATGTTATTGTTCAATTAAGGTATAAGCCTCATATGTAAAAGAATATTCCGAAAGCTGTTTTATTGAAGTGTAGTACAGCCAATTGTCTGTTTATTGTACCTGGTCAAAAGTTAGCCCTATGGAAAGAAATCTTCAGTTGGCCCCTTATATTAAAAGTAACGTGGAGCCTACATTGGGTATGATCGTTGGCCCAGCTGAAGAAGAAGGCGACAATCCTAACCGTTGGTCAACCGATATCACATCAATATGCCCATCAAAATGCCAACAATAATTGCTACTAGGGTAGTATATTTAGATTCGCTTTGGATTCGTTTCATTCTTGGACATCCCAATTGGGGTGCAGGAGTCTGTTGGGATCTGCTAACCCGTCTATAGCTCGGGTACTTTGGGATCGCTAATACTTTTACCGTGGTGGAAAATCGCTGCCTTAAATTTATAAAAGTGATCCTCCATTTGTATTTTAGTAGTACGTACTGCTTTGATGCAGAAATTTTCCACCTTCGTTGGTCCACTACTATTGTGATCGAGTAAAAGTAATTTCGCAATAGGAATTTGTTTGGAAGCAGTTATATTAACTTTCTTCATTATGTTTGAATTTAAACTATCACAATTATTGCAAGGACCTCTCAGATTTATCCATCCTGTAAAATTGTGTTTTATTATATCTTGAAATTCAATTAATTTTTTAAGATCTTGGGCAATGCAAGGTGTACCACACAATTTGTACTGATATTACAATATATAGAAAAAGAGATCAGTTTCAGTCCTTTAAGATTTCAAAAGTATATCCTTCACTCAGATAAAATACTAGAATTTCACAGCGATAGCTCCTACTTTTGGAGAGCACCAAAATACTGTTGCTTCGTCAACAAATTATTTGCTTCATGAAACAAGCAATTCATCCCTTTGTTTCCTCTTATTGGAATGACTGTAGCTGCTTAGATCAATCAAAGACTGTGGAAACAGAAAATGCACAAGAATTTGCAACGATAGTACATATACTTTAAGCGCACAAACTACTAAAACTACTAAATAATGGTAAACACTATCTACTTTTAATTGTGGATTTTACTTATTCTTTTATTAATGGTGTTATATGATCCTCTTCTTGTTGTAATAGGTAAAAAATATGTCGCAGTGCTAAAACAACTATGATGGTTTTTTAATGCGTGCACACACGTATTACAAGGCAACATTATTGTCTCTTGTGCATTATTGCAGTGTCTGGTGAAATTTTTTTCTTCTGTCTTAATAACCTGCAACCAGCTATCCCTCGCTGTAACCTATATCTGTCAAAGGATACACAAGTATTTCTTATGGCGGCCGACGAGCGACTCCGAGAGTCGACGAATCGACGAATGGCCTTAGTTCTTATTGGCTAAGTGTTAAAAAATTCCTTGACGAAAAAAAACCGGGAGAACAAGAACTCGGCCGTTTTTGACAGATTCATGACATGATATTAGGATATCCTAGTTGTACGTGGATCGATTTTCTTGATTTTGGTTTTATTAGAAAGCTTATATGCGATTTACATTAGAAAAATGCTTTTAAATTTAGAAAATATTGCAGGTGTGACGAGATATTAAGGAAAAAAGTTCTAGGTTAGGTTGGAATCGTCGGTTTACGAGTAAAAACTACGCGGTAGCGCCAGCGCCAGTATACGCGCTGGCGTATAATTTTTCATGTACTTGGCGTCGAGACGCTACCGCGTCTCTAGATAAGAATAGTATTCCACGCGGGTGAAACCGGAGGGCACAGCTAGTATTTATATATAAACGTACAATGAGTGCAGACATAGTTTCTTTTTTTTTTTTTGGTAATATGTCCCAGCCGAAGTATCTACTATAATTATTCATACATATGTACACTTATACGTACGTGTTTATACAAACGTTTGACTGGCTAGTATAATTGAAATTGAGGAAAAATTGTTGTAGTCTGAGATGCTCGAAGGAGAGAGTCTCGAGAAGATTTCAAGCACGCGCGACACAGTGGATGGCATTTTGTCATCGCGTTATGCGTCTCAGGGCCACAGCTTTTATCAGAGGTGTTGTCGACTTGACGTTAGTCCTACCGTTAACCTCGTTACTCCAGTTGTCAGGAACGCGTAAGCGTTGGCATTGTATTATTACCTTCGTCTTCTTTTTTCCAAGTTTAACATTCGTCGCGAATAGCGAGTATCGTAAAGGCGCGACAGTGCGCGAAGGAGTTTTGGAAACTGTCCGCCAAAGAATGCGTCACTACTGAAACTACATTCTTAACGTATTCAGGAAATTGGCCGCGATATCGGCGCCAATTTATCGTCGCGAGATACTCGAAAGTTGCGGCAATACCATCCGCGGATGACTCCACAAACGCGGCAGTTGTCGTCGTCACGGTAACACAGAACCACTTGCAACCGCGACATTTGAATAATTCGGTCGTTTGCAAGCGAACTTACAACGCCATGCGCGTACACCCGGATCATGGCCGCTACTTACTGCGCGGTACGCCGATCTCCGAGTAGTTTTCGAGACTGTTTTCATGTCTCGTGAGCGTGGGCATGTTTTTGAACACGCATCGTCCCGCTGGGCTCTTCCTTTTCAAAGCTTTACGACGAACGTGCATATACCAAATGCCCTAGAAGCGAGATCAATTGTTCCCGTTTCGTCAACTATCGAGATTGAAACATTATAGATCGAGAAAGTAGTTCGAGTTTTCGGTAAATATGCCGAAGCTTTTTCTAATAACCTAACCGTCGCTCTCTGCTTATTAAAAAGTTATTAACAAAAAACGTTGGTAAGTTAGGTCAGGTTATACATACGAACATGCTATATATAGGGTGTCCCAAAAATGTTGTAACTCCTTGAAGGGATAGTTCGGAAGGTGATTTGAAAGAACTTTTTCCTTAGCGAAACTGTTGTCCGAGGCTTCATTAATGAGATATTAACAGAAAACCCAGACCAATCAGAGCGTAAATATGCCGGTGCAGCGCCTACGGCCGCCTATCACGTAGCCTACACTACCTCAGGTGCTCCACCAGCATACTCGTGCTCTGATTGACCGGAGTTTTTTGTTAATATCTTCTTAACGAAGCCTCGAGCAACATTTTCGCTAAGGGACAAGTTGTTTCAAATCACCTCCCAAACCACCTCTTTCAAGGAGTTACAACATTTTTGGGACACCCTGTATTTAAGGTGGTCAAGTTAGGTGAAATACCCTGTATATGTTACGGTGAATCTGATAAACGCGGTGATTATGCATAATCCCCACTATAGTTGGTAAATGTGTTAAATTATGTAACATTTATCAAATTAACCGACGATTATAACCAAAAATATATCTTCAAGATATATTCAGGTCACTTCTTGTCTTGAGTTATCCTCTGATCACTCTCCTGTCATTGCAACTATCAATTCCACAATTATCGAAAATCGACCCTCATTCTCCATCAGCAACAAACTCACTAACTGGTCTCACTTCCGAGAATCGTTCAATTCTTCGACATCGGCCTCATTACCTCTAAAAACAAACGAAGATGTAGATGCTGCTATAGAATATCTAGTTCACAATATAATTAATGCAGTCCGTTCCTCTACTCGTAACCTTGAGTACGTAAGTTGGCGTGAATATCCAGACTTCATAAAAAAGAAAATTGCAGATAAACGGAAACTTCGGAAAGCATGGTATATCAGTAGATGTCCGGAAGATAAACGTAAATTGAACAAAGCGACAAGAGAACTTTCAAAGATACTCCAAAATTACAAAAATGATAGCTTCCAAAGGTACCTGGGAAACTTGTCCCCTACAGCCGACTCAAATTACTCCTTGTGGAAAGCAACTAAGCGACTGACTCGTCCACAACAGGAACAGGTAATACCTCCCATTAGATTACCACAAGGTGGTTGGGCGAGAAGTCCCATAGACAAGGCTAACATATTTGCAAGTCATATGACAGAAGTATTCAAGCCATTTCCATCTTCGACTACTTCTAACGAAACAGATATAATCGATTACTTACAATCGCCACTTCAGTTGTCTCCTGCTCTGGAACCGTTCTCATCTGCAGAGGTTAAACTAATGATCGGCAATCTCAATCCGAGGAAAGCCCCTGGATACGATATGGTTAGTGATAAAATGATCAAGGAACTACCTAAGAAAGGGATAGCTATCATTGCATCTATCTTTAATACCATTCTCCGTCTAGGATTTTACCCAACCTCTTGGAAATTGTCTATCATTACTCCTATTCATAAATCAGGAAAACCAATCCACGAGGTCAACTTATATCGCCCAATCAGCCTCCTACCTAGCTTGTCCAAACTTTTTGAAAAAATTCTTGCCAAGCGCCTCTATCTTATTCTTGAAGAATTAGAAATTACCCCGAAACATCAGTTCGGATTTAGGAAACAACATACAACAACGGAGCAAGTTCATCGTTTAGTACACAACATTAGTCAGGATTTGGAAAAGAAAAAGTATTGCTTTGCATTATTCTTGGACATCAAACAAGCTTTTGATAAGGTGTGGCATACTGGTCTGTTATACAAGCTTAAACGGATTTTACCGTACTCGTATTTCCTGATTATGCAGTCATATTTAAATAACAGACAATTCAAAGTACGACTATTAAACGTAATAACTTTGCCCTTTCTAATCGAAGCTGGTGTATCTCAAGGAAGTGTCTTCGGACCGCTGTTATATTCCATCTATACGGCTGATTTACCTACTACAGATAAGATAATTACAGCTACATTTGCTGATGATACAGCTCTTCTTTGATCCCATGAAGATCCTCGAACAGCTTCTGCGACTCTTCAGGAACATATTTGCAATATTGAAAAATGGCTCCACAGATGGCGTATTGTCGTAAACGAAAGTAAATCATCGCATGTTACTTTCACTCTACGTAAATCCACATGCCCCCCCCCCCCCTCTCCATAAAAATAAGTAATACCGAGATCCCACACAAAGACTCAGTTAAATATCTAGGGTCGTTGTTGGACAAAAGATTAACGTGGAAACAACATATCAAAGCCAAATGCTCCTACCTCAAAGGAAGAGTTAAAAAATTCTACTGGCTCCTACGATCGAATCTAAGAATGGAAAGTAAACTCATCCTATACAAAGCTATATTAAAACCCATATGGACTTATGGAATACAGTTATGGGGCACTGCGAACAACTCTAACATCGAGATCTTGCAAAGATTCCAATCTAAAGTATTAAGACTAATCTCCAATGCACCCTGGCATGTTACCAATAAAGTAATTCATCGTGACTTAAAAATGCCCACAGTAAAAGAAGAAATATCAAGATACAGCATCCACTATAGTTCACGCCTCACTAGTCATCCGAATCCTCTTGTCACCCAACTCAAAGACAATACAACTCACGCACGTAGATTGAAAAGATATTACCCCTTGGAACTCGCCAATAGATTTAATTAACCCAATATAGACTTGCATATTGTAATCACACTAAACACATAGTTAACTCTAGAATGTAAGTAACTGAAAGTTACAAACCATGCCACTGTAACATGGTAACCTAATTGCTTATAATTCTCTATGAGAATTGATTGTAATTACTTACTTAAAATAAAAAAAAAAAACATCTTTTTCTATTTTCTTGTACTTTTTTTATGGGGATGTTCTATTTTTCAATGATAACTCCTTGAGTCCTCCACTTTTTCATGTACTTGGCGTAATTTTTTTACTTTTTTGAATTTTTTTATCGGATCTCACTTCTTTTTACAAATAATTTATTATATAGAATCTATTTTAAATTTATAAAAATAAAATTGATATTTCTATAAACTTTACATAAGAAGTCTAAATTATTATTTGTTTCTTTAATTGAATAGAGTAAAATAAAGGGAGAGGGGATAACAAAAGCGAATATATATATATTTCATATAATTTATTCATTATAAACACTTATTCGTTCAATTTATAAATAATTATAATCTCAATTTATAAATAATTATATATACCTGCAATTTTTTTTCTTGCTGCAAAAAATTTTAATGTTAATGATGAAATGAGAAAATGACTCCATTTCTATAAGCTCTACATAAAAAGTCTAAATTAAAAACACTAGTGGTAAGGATCTATTCTGTAAGGTATCTGACAATTCAGATTTTGAAAACTTACCTTACGATCTTGTAATCAAGATCGATCAACACTTTACAACACTGGCTGCAATTTGTTATTAAACCCTACATAAAAAGTCTAAATTGAAAACATTTTGCTGGTATAAATATAATTAATAATGCAATAGTGTAAAAACTTTTGACACTTGGCAGGTTATGAATGATGACATCTGTTTCGACTCTCGACGCTCGATGGCCGACGAGCCATGCCGAACCGAATGATTCCGAGAGTCGACGAACGACATTCGGCTTTTGGTTAGCTCCTATTGGCTAAGGGTTGACGACGGGAAAATCATACGTAAAATACCGTTTCTGACAGATTCATAACATGATATTACGATATCTCAGTTGTACGTGGACCGATTTTATTCATTTTGGTTTTATTCGAAAGCTTATATGCGGTTTACATAAGAAAAATGCCTTTAAATTTAGAAAATATTGCAGGCGTGTTGAGATATTCATGAAAGAAGTTTCAGGTTAGGTTGGAATGGACCATCTCTCCTGTAAAAGATACGTGGCAGCTCCAACGCCAGGTATATATACGCGGTGACGGATAATTTTTCATGTATTTGGCGCCGAGACGCTACCGCGACTCTAGATGCTGTCTATACGGAAATACTGTCTGTGTAGGTTTGGACCGAATTTTTCAGACCTAACCCTAATCCTACTTCAGCACTTCAGGGTCCCCGTAACTAATGTACTCTTGAAATCTTAACACCGTCGCAAAACCGTACATCGATGAAAAAAGGGGTTAATAACGGCGTTTCCAGTCACTTTTTTTACTGATGCGAATTGTCTATTAGGTTAGGGTTACATCTCCTATTTAGACAGCTTGACGCACTCAGATTTCTGATTCGACGCACTTGTTAAATTTTTTAATTTTTCCACAATTTTGAGAATTTTAATTTAACGTCCTTACACCCGGATGCTTACCACGTGACCCTCCAAATGTTATTCCAAGCGTTATACCCCCCACCCTTTAATGATTAAATGCATATTTGACTAAATCAACAAATCGATGTATGAGTACTAGAAATAGACGATTAGAATAAATGCTCACGCTACAACCACGTGACTTAAAATAACCATTAATTGAATTTTTAGTTGTAAAGTAGAAAATATTGTTATTCGCAGCCTTCCGCGTGATAGTGTTCAACAAAAAATTATCCTTCTGACTATTCACTACTCAAAAAACTGCGCTGTATTCTGTGGGCTTAATCAGTCAAGATACAGTAAAGTTTCCATAAATGCACAAATATCTCTACGACGCCTCTCACGCGGTATGATTAGACGCAGATCGGTCAACAATCGTGAACGTAAAAACCTAAGGTAATTATCACTTGTTAAGCGATTTGGAAGATAATAAGAACCAGTAATTCTGTTTCCTAAAATACCTGCCCACACATTGACTGAAAAGCGTCCTTGATTGAAATGTTGTATCATGGCATGAGGGTTTCGATAATTCCATATTCTAACATTTTGTCTGTTTTGTAAACCGTGGTTAGAAAAACTACTCTCATCCGTGAAAATAATATTTTTTTAAAAATTTGGATTTCGGTGCAACTTTCGAAGCATTAATTGACAAAAACGTTTTCGAACATCGTAGTCATTATTTTGGAGTGCTTGAACACTTTGAATTCTAAATGGTCGGAGACCTTCTTTACGAATTATACGACGCACTGTCATATGTGAGATTCCTACACGACGAGCAATATGCCGCAGACTCATTACTGGGTATGATCGTGCAAGTGCAATTACTTGTTCTTCCACACGCCAATGCACACGCGGTCGACCAGCTTCCCTATAATTATTAATAAAATTCAAAACTGATTCCCCATCTCCAAAACGTTGGTCTAATCGTTGGAATTCCCGTCGATCAGGAACGTCTCTTGCACGCCTTCCAATACTCAAAAGCCACACTTCACATATTTTACGCGCTCTAGCATAATTTCCAAATGCTTCATCTATTGCACGAACCATTTGTCGAATATTTATATATTTTTGCACCATGATACTATATCGCACATGAATAACCACTGTAATCAGAAGCTAGACTAAACGTGATATAAATGTGATATAAATCTAACCAAAGCAATCAAAATCACAATAGTGAGGGTCATTCGAACTGTGTTTATGTGGCCTTTAACGCTGTAGCGGTGTGTTTAGATTCCTGTCAAGACTGTGTTTATGTCGACACCTAGCATTTCAATTTGAAATCGCCAATTTCTATGAATAGAATTCATTTTACAGCCGACAAAACTTCCGCATCAATTTTTGGCAAAACGGTCAAATTTGAACCCATAGTTCCTTTGACACTTTTTATCCTCATGATGCGTAGAATACAATGCAATGAAAACAAATTTTGGCCTTGAAATTCAAGGTCAAGGACAATTTTGCGGCAACTTTTGTTTACAAATCTTCATCGATCCGAAGATGTAGAATACGTCTATGCTTGCCAAGACCAAACATTTTTTTACACCCTGTACACGGTTAGCCTGGGCAGTACTCGTTGTTAAGGACTTCGCCCCTAAACCCCCATTTTTTTACTGTACGAGTAAAGATCATGGTATAGGTTATATGTCTAAGAAAAAGGTAAAGTTTAACTGGAAAAGTGACATCTGTAACCAGGGATTCGAACCGCTGCTGAACCCTAACCCAAACCCGGTTAATGAAGGGAAGGTTATTGTAACCCATACTAACCACGAAGGAACGGTCCTTGAATTATAGAAAGAGCGGGTTAACCTGCTCGGAGTGGGTTACTAGTAGAAGAAGACATCCTAGATGTTAGCGTCGGTGCGAATGTAAGGGTGATACACGTGCGAGGGTCATTGTACCCTCGGACGTCGACTTTACTTTTCAGGGGTCTCGAGATGCCGACGACGGAGACCTATGTCTGTCATCGGCTGAGGATCGGTGGTAACCGATAGCTAGGTGCGCGACGAATTCTAAGAGTCGCGGATGTTATGGTAAAAGCTATAAAGATCTCGATACACCTCTTTTGGCGGTAGCCAACAGAGTGCCCCGTGGCCGATGACCCAACGTCATGGTGCTGCGTGGCACGTGAAAAGAGATAAGGGTGTTCTAGGAGGATCTGGCCACGGAGTGAGGAAGGTGACATACCTTCTGGTAAGAGGACCATGATCGACCCCATGGCACTTATCCCAGAACCTTGAGAGAACACGCGTCGCGAGAAAATTAAATACTTTATATATATCTAACATAGACATCCAGACAAGTCAAAGATATGTGAACTCACAGGCAATATTCAAATCAAATGAAGCTAGATTTTTTAAAATGTACGAGTAGCCTTCGCTACCGCGGCCGTTCGAACGGTCTACGCGCGCTCTGATTGGTCGGGGTTTTGTTTTAATATCTCCCTAACGAAGCCCCATCCGACATTTTTGCAAAGGAAATTGTTGTTCAGAATCGTCTCAGCTACCCCCCATTTCCGGCTCCTACACGAGTTTTGGGACACCCTGTATAATGAATGTAGGATTGATTAATTTTAAAGTGTTGTTAGAAAAGGTATTTGTACTTTCTTTTTAAACTTCAACAATTATTTGGCATAATAAATGTACAATGAAGAGAGTCTCTTCAAGAGACATAAGTTAAAGACGGAATAAATATATACAAAATATGAACACACACACATACGAGTAAATGTAAGCACTTGCATGACAGTCTTCTCGCGCATGGACAGTAGAGTAGAAAACAGAAAATATTGAAATAAAATTGATTACCGTTTAGAAACATGTTAATAACTATGGTTTTTACTGTATTATTATAACACGCATGCAACCGGGTTAACCGGGTTACAGATGTCGTGTTACCTGGTTAGATGGGTTATTCTATAATACGAAGTACCGGAACCCGGTACGGGTTAGGGTTCGAATCCCTGTCTGTAACAAAAATCGTTACTAACTTTTCTTGTTAATAACTTTTTAATAAGCAGTGAGCGACGGTTAAGTTATTAGGAAAAGTTACTCAGGAGGGTGTCCTTGGCGACATATGTCAAGGTCAAGGTCACAGGGGCGGAGTCCTGTATTTGGCATTTTTACCGAAAAATTAGTTAAAAAATTTTGAATTAATTTTGAGATCTTTTTCGCGACGTTTCTACAAAATCATGAAGCATAGAAGATAATAGTCGTTTAGGTGGTATCTTTTGTCTATACCAATGTCGTTTATTAATTTAACTAAATAAATATTAAGAAAGGATTGGATGATAGTTCGACATTTGTTTAAGAACAAAGAAATTGCTCAAAGTGACCAAAATTCAGAACATCGAATTTTTTCGTCAAACAGACATGGGATTATGCCACTGCCTGTATCCTCTCCCGTTGTTATATCCATCACTGAAACCGTAATTTTACTCCAGAAAAGACAATATCGACAATACTTGATTGATATATTCAAGAGATTCTATCTTGTGCGGAATTACTTTTTTATTCAATGCGGAATGTTTTCCAGGAAACCTGAATACGATAAATTTTAAACAGAAAACAACTTGTTTTCATTCCTTCTTGCATCGTGGAATACTATCAGAATTTGCCTTGTTTTTATACATATTTATAAAAGTTGACTACACAAGCAAAATGTAAATTAGTTAATCAATTGGATCCTGTATTCCTGATATTTTAAGGCGTTCAACGCTATATATTTAATAAATCTTTCAAACAGATATGCTATTCGTCCACGATGACACTATCGAATTAAACGAAAACATTTTCGGCTAATACGATGATCATCTTCGGATGTGTCAGTATTTACATTTACTATCATTTACTATATAATACGAAAAATATTAAGTTAGTATTACAAAATTATCTAGTGAGAAATGGGAACGAATGACAGTGCGAGCAGAACAATGCATAATCGGTATTCTCCATCCGTATTACCCACGATAGAGTCAATCTGAAAGAAACGTGTAATTCCAGAACGTATTATATCAAATGGAGAATTGTGAGATTATTTAACCAGTCAACTGTGTTGGACGAGTATACTCGTCATGGAGAAAAGGCAGTATTTTCTATCATGACGAGTATACTCATAATCAATATCAGTAGTAAAATTGACAATTTTATAAAATAAACCCATCTTTTTGATCCAATATTTTAACAACGACACTTACTCTGTGATTGCTCGATTTTCGCGACACATTTCTCCCTGAGCAACAAAATTAGCGCAACAAAAATTTTTATTAAAATTTCACTTAACTTTAAATAATCATAACTCCGCGATAAATGACCGTATGAGATAAATTTTGTTTATTTCAAAACTTGGAGTTTCTATTTTGAACGGAATTTGTCATATTTTGATTGTCTCCTTTTCCCTTCTCGCCATCTTCTTTAAAATCAGATGTTTTTTTTAAAGTTCTTTTTTTAAATTTTTCTCGCATATTTTACTATAATTGCCGCAAAGTCTAAGCTTTTCTGCACAAATTTAAAAAAACGTTAAGTCTGTACGATTTTTTTGGTGGAGTTATGAATGTTACAAGTAACCCATGTGTTTTACTCAATTTATGCTTGTTATCGCCAGCATAACACACGCACATACAGGCGTACACGCGTATGCAAACACGCACACACACATACACACGATGCACAAAATATGTGCATTGGGTAACGCTAATGCTGGTGCTAATGCTATGTGTTTTTGAGTAGGTAATTTACTCACACCAGGAACTTTATTTATTTATTTAAATAACTTGTTTTTGAAAAAATGTTTTTTTTTATTAATTTATCTTACTAAATGTTGTTTTTGATTCATAAAAATTAATATGCGTAAACTATAGGTTAAAATAAGGAATACATGTTATTGGAAATTTTGTTTTTGACCATGTAACAATAATTATATTAAATGGAGAATTCCTTCATTCATTTTTTTTCTTAACTGTGTGGGATTTTAATTTGAAATTTTTCACACGCCTTTAGTTCTATTTTAGTATGATGTAGAAATTTTGATGGCAAGGTTTACCTAAAAATATCAATGTTACGGCCCATTGACTGTGACGTCGCAATGGAAACATTGACCGCTGGTTGACTTGATTTCTACCGTTCAAATGAACTAAAGTAAATAAAACAAACAGCGTTTTATTCAATATGCATGTCCTCTAGCGAACAACAAAATCAAAAGTTTTCTTTCTTCAATGGCTAAAAGCGACGAAACTGAAGGTAGAAGTGTGACGTTGCATTAGTCATCGTTGAAGGAGATCATGAACTATTGCTTGATGTACAGGTATAAGATCACCAGGCGATAGAAATCAAGTCAACCAGCGGCAAATGTTTCCATTGTGGTTGTGAGAAAGCGATCTATGATTCATATATGTTCACTTTGAATTGACCGCCGCGATGCGCGTCATGGACTATTGTCTTGTGTTCTTTGCTCTACGCGCGTCCTTGCGACGTTTTTTAAGTTAGCCCGCATCAGGAGCTGTTACGACTAACATGTGCTCGTTCATGTATAATATATATATATGTATTCATATTCTTTCTTATTAAATATTCTTATTCCAACTTACGCTGTGCTATAATCCTGTCAGGGGTGTCACGGTCAACGGGCCGTAACATTTATATTTTTAGGTAAATCTTGCCATAAAAATTTGTACATCACACTAAAACAATACTAGAGACGTGTGTTAAATTTCAAATAAAAATCTTCGATACTTAAAAAAAATAATAATAAAGTAACCACACTTATCCATGATTTTGACCTCTATCACCAGAGTTCGCTTCGCTTTTCCAGTGATTACCAATGATTTCGGTTCCATCTCGTCATGTCAAAACTATCGGAAAATTATAAAATTAACACCAATAAATCCAGGAGAGGTTAAATTTCAATGAAAAAAAATCGATTTTTTCTCGAAAAATGTGTAGTGACCTCCTTAAGCCGCCTGCCATTGGTTAAATAGACCAGTGCCGCGATTCAAAAGAAAATATATATTTACCTTATGTAAATGATGTACACTAGCATAGAACCTGATGCGTAACGGTTGAAACCCCATTATAACCGAAAAGTAAACTTTTGCTGTTAACTGTAACTGGCACAGTTTTGTCAGGATAAATTTGTTGGAATTCAGATGGCACTATCTAATCCGCGGTAAGTTAAAAAATTTACGACTTTCGGTAAATCACGACTCGGATTTGCTTACCCCGCAAGCGAATAGCGTTGCGCGTCTGAATTGTTTATGGTTCTGCCATAAAACAATGATACGAAGGATTATAACTCGGTGAGTAATGAATTTTTTGGTGCCTGAGGTATCACCCGCACGATTCCATCATGCACGAACTTATAACAGTCTTTATTTATCAGGAATGACTTGCAATTGCTCTCTGTTTAGGGAATATTAAAGTTCCATGCCAATCAACTGTAAATACCATCGCTAATTTTTTATCAAATTTTGTCAAGCTCTTATTCTCGATGTTTAGAATTAACTCGTTTCTAAATTTTTCTTTTCTTATTACACTTTACTATATATATCGATATACAAGTTTTAATAAAATTAGCGTTTAACATTAATTCGTTCCAAAATGATATTCGCGCAACATTGCAAAAGCTTTGCTGGTAAGTAATTCCCGGTGATCCTTGAAAAGGATTACAAACGACATCTCGTTCATCGTTATTTCAAGATTGTAGCAACGCACAGTGCTTCAAGTGAATTATCAAAGTGGACACAATTCTGATATCTATGAATTCTTATAGGAAATTTTACGCTGATTACGAATATACGCCATATACCTATAATAAAAATAGAAGGAAAACGCTTTTTTCTCCAAAGAACAAAATTTTTTTATTGGAGAATACGCGAGACTTCTTTACCCTCTTAACGTAACGAGAAAATCGATTTTTAATTCTTTAAATCATCGATTGAGTCGAAGTAATCTGAAAACTCTCGTCACCCGCACCCGTACGCAACGTGTTAACTCGGTTTGGAAACAAAGTATTTAATAAAAAAAAAGCGCATATCGATGCAGATAAAAGCAAATGGAAATGAAAGTACAAAATGATATTAGATGTTTTTTTGTAATTCGTTTTTAAAGTTTAAAGCGTCAAAAAATTGATTTTATTGTACATATTTGATTGTTATGAAAAAATCACTTCTTTCTTTCTATTCGCTTTCCACGGTTTATTTTCTTGCTCGAGGGCAAGAAACATAAATTAAAACTGATAAAGTGTTTTTTACAAAAGGACCGAATTCCTACTCTTTGGCCATTATATTGACTTTAAAAAAATGTAAACAATGAGAAAACCCCGCCAGAGTGTGATCTAAGGTCTAATTATGGACTTAAAATAGTAAATAACTTGTTCAAAAATAGTTCGTTTGTTGATTTTTGTTCATTAGTCGATGCATTGTGCAACGTGTCAAACATTTTTGTAAATAACATTCTTTTTTCTATACGCTCATCCGTGTATAACGAGCCGTTAAACATTTTCACCTTCTCGAAATGTGGTGTACGCTGTGAACCGCATATACAATAACGTTGTACTTTTCGTTAACGTTTATTAGCGACTATGTATGAATACATAAGTAAAGGTAACTGTGGGATCAATAACAGATATTGTTGCCAAGTTCATACATGTATAAATGATGTCTGTCCATAGGAAGGCTATTCAATTTCCTCTTTGTATGGAATATTAGATCAGACGTTTGTACGGTAAGCGATACGTGTGTGACAATACGCAGCCATTTCTAAAGTTTCGTAATATATTATTGCACAAAGTACACTGCCTAATGTTGAACCGACATCGCATGTTTTTGTTTTGTTTAGTTTGATGTCAAGTCACATACTGATGTTTGCGTTGCATAGGAAATTGTTTTGATTCGACGTTCCACAATGATTTGAAATCGTGAAAACCTGGACAAAATTAAAAAAATGATAGTTGCTGTATTGAAATGAATGCACCATCTTATTTAGTGACAATGAGTGCATTTCAGGTAAAAATTTCAGAAGGCTATCTTTTATACCTGTGCGTTCGCGGATGTAATAGTAATTAAAAATTTTATTTCCATTTTTCCATTTAAAATATAATTTAACACAAAATCGTGTAAAATTTTGTTTTCGTTAACAAAGTTTAATGTATATTTGTAACCACTGTAATTAGCAAACAATAAAATCTAATGTTGGTACATGCCTATAATCGGGTGATTTTCGGTGAATAATATATGTCTTGTTCCTTTAATATTTTTCAAATATTACAAATATAAATGCCTTCCAGTCGATCAAATTAAATTTAAGCGAACGGTCTTTCCCCCTAACGTTGTTACGCTACTGTGGGTCGTAATTTATCCAGAGCGTTTATGGCATTGTTGTGAAGCAGTGCTTGGCGTCGTCTTATAAAACCAATTTCGCGGGTATTATGCAAGCTGTCAGTCCCATAGGTGAGTTATAGCAAACGTAGCCTGCAGCACAAGCACGTATTACCGTATACCAGGGTTCTTTATATTTTCGCCAACAATACTCGTTAGAACGTGAAATTAAGAATCCCTGCCTTTGATGCATATCAATTTTTTGTTGTTAAGTTTCCTATGAAATAAGTACCGTATCGATTACGTTCTGAAATTTCATTTATTTATTTTTACATTCAATACACAACTGCTGCATACGTTACATAAGAGAGGATGTTTCGGCGATTGTCAGTTTTTACTTGCGACTTTAGCGTCATTATTTTAAAAGGCTATAAAATCGATAATTTTTCATAATTTAAACATCACGGAAGTGAACACCATGGTCAAATTTTTCAGAAAATTTTGACGTATCGGATGATATTCTTCAGCTACCATGATGGCGCGGTGGTACATGCCATCTGATAGACACGCAAGCGCGAGCCACCGGTGGTACACGCCGGCGTGAACGTGTTGAGCAGTTAAGCGCTAACTTTGATGCGAGCAATTATTAAATGAACCTGAAGACAACCGGTTAACCGTACGTGAAGTATAACGATGAACTTCTGGTGGAGAATATGCGAACAAATTGAAATATATTTTTGAGAATAATATATCGAGGTGAAAACTGCGATTCTTTAGATCTATCGGGCAATAACTGCATGTACACTCTTCACGGCGGCAAGTAGAAAATGAGTATCTGAACGTTGTGTTTAACTCTATTGGAATATACGATGCTATATCCGGAATTTCGTTCCAGACCGTTAAGACACTAGATTCCACTTTATCGGCACCGTAATGGTTATGTAGCTGTTAAAGTTGCCCTCATACAACTTTTCCAATCTTATCTTCACGTATGGCTTCTCCCTCCCTGCTCTTTCCTGGCCTGCGCCCTTACCATTCCCGCTCTCGCTCTCCTTCCTTCGTCGAAGAAAAGCGGAAAGGGTTTAGTTAAATTGGACTGCATGCGAGTAGTTGTTGGTGAGATTTGTTCGGGCATCAGAGAACGCTGACTGTTGTAAAAGCACTCGTACGAAGTTGAGTAAAAGAGAAGAAACGTAGAGGCGGTAAGTCGTGGTTGCGAAGAAGGCAATGTCTTTCTCTTTTCCTTTTATTTGGGATTTCCATTGAGCGTGTTGGTGACCAGGTTGTCGATACGTGCCTGGCATTCTGATTCAATTCTTGCGTGCTATATCCTGGGAGAACACGAAATTGTATGCTATTTTCTATCGGATTACAGGAGTCCTGTCTGTCTATCTCGATTCCTTTCTTCAACACCTGTTTTCAAAATTCGTTTCCGTTTCTAATTCACGGCGTTTATCGACATTCTTGCAATTGTTGTCGCCGAATGAACATTAACACGTTCACGTCGGTACCACCGGTGTCTCACACTTATATGTCCTATCGAGCGGCGTGTACCACCGGTGGCTCACGCTCGCGTGTCTATCAGATGGCGTGTACATCCGCGCCGCCCCATGGCGAGAATCACAAATAGCAGCGCCGGCGTGAACATGTTAACATTCCATTCGTTTCTCAAAAACAGCATTTTGAGAATTATTTTGTTTTATACCAAACACTCGTTTCACGCGGCAGTCTACCGTCAAAATCCGGGGAGACGAAGAGAGAATAGGCACTCGCTGCGCCGCGAGAGAACGGAAATCGTAACGAAACCGACTACCACGCTGAGAACCTGGGTTCGAATCCCGGTGTCTGACCCGATTTTTTATGGTTGGGTTAGTGCCGGCTAACAAATATAAGCATCGAAAAGCCTATATGGCATAAGATAAGCAATGAAAAAATAAAAGATATTTAAAGAAAAAGAGGAATTGGAAAGAGCAAACACACAGTGGCGAAATATGGGACTACAGTTCCCATTCACCTTAAAATAAACCAAGACAAAAGAAAACGGAATTCGCGTAAGTGTTTTGAAGTACGTGTAAATGTAATTCCCATTTCTCAATTTGCATCTCTCAACACTCGGACGAACTTACAATTAGTCTCGTTATCGATTAAACGTAAATATATTAATTTGAATTTCAGACTCTTCGATAACCACAATCATATTTCATTTAAATGTCATACCATCGAGTTAAGCGGTCAGTGTCGAGCATCTTTTAATTACGTAATATTTCTAGGTATAATACGTAGGTAATAAGATATACGATTTATCCGATAATAAAAGTCCCGTATCCAATTTAATATGATAAGATAATGCGAGTATCAATCGTAAGAGTGTGGAAAGCCACTTTATACGCGATCTCTGTAACCGATAAATATTTATAGAACGATTCCGCGTAAAAATATTTCATCGCCGTAAATTAAAATTAATTCATTACTCTCAGTTTTGTCAGCTAATCGTACAATTATCGTTTGTCATTTGTTACGTCAATTGTTATTTTTTGTTTTTGTACTTCTCTTATACTATGTAATATAATATTTGTATTTCATTAAGCGTTTGTTGTAAGAAGTTATAAAATCTAATAATTTGAAAAATATCATTAGAAAACTATCGAAAGATAAGAAAATTGTATTAAATAAAAAGTGAATAACGAGAAACGGAACAACTAAATAGGGAAGAATATTGTATCGTTGGAGAAAACGAGCACTGTAACAAAAATAGGCCCCTCTTTTGACGTTATCCTCAAGGTTATTTAAAGGTCATTGACGTTTCTTTAATCGACACTATCTATTTTTAACTTGATAGCAGCTGATGCCAAGACGAGTTCAACGACTTGGAATACTATGGCTGTGAAATGACTTTTGGAAATCACTAGGCTCTATTTGTAGCGTCAATACGTTTGCGATTAACCGTAGGTGATCTCTGCAAACGTATACAAATATCGATATTCTACAGTTCGTTTACTCGACGACACTTCATTTACGATATTCAAATAAATTTGTTGATAGTTAACGGTTTATTCGAGATTTAGAAATAAAATATGAATCATAATTCGTAATTGGTGATTTCGATAAAAATCGCTATGGAGATTGCAAAGATCTGTTGGAATGTTTCCAGTTAATGGAGTGAAAATCACTGAATCCCTCGTCGATGTATCTGAACTGTACGATACGCGATTGCTACTTAAGCCACGGATAACGACAGTGTGGTTGAGTTACGCTTACCACTTTACGAGGTTATCGATTTCGATGATCGATTATAGGTATTAAAAATAGTGGAAGCGGCATAGTCGATATAAATGTATATTCGTATATAATGGTTGATAAGTTGCGATGTAAATAATGGAAGCGCGATTAGCACGGTCAGATCTACGTTGCGATTAATTAGTGAAGAAGAGTCGGTGGAACGGTAAATAAGAGTTACTATAAGACAACTATCGCGGCGCGGCGCGATTTTAGTTGATGGGATAAGGCAGCGTAGTTCGATTAATGGGGTGAAAATCACTTAACCCCTCGTCAATGCGAGGAGAACGCGCGTTATTCAATTTACGCTTAAGACAACGATAATAACATCAGCCAGCAGCAGGCGGCGTGCAAAGTCAAGGGCTGACGTAGCGGTGAAGATTTACGGGCACGGGCTGGGGCATGCATCCTGTATGAATGTCGGGGCAGCTTGTAATAATTCAACTCCGCGGCCACACCTCGGCCACTTCCCGTCTGCAGTCTGGCAGGGCACGACCACCGAGCGGACTGCTGCTCCGTTGCGGAGGGGTTTCCGGTAACTGCGCGGTCGACATCTCTCGCTCTCCTCCTCTCATCCTACTCTCTACCCTACCTTCCTTTCTCTCTTCTCTCTTGCTCCCTATCTCTGGGTCTATTCCTCTCCGTCCACCAGTTTCTTCCTTCCTCTCTCGTCTCCGCATCCACTTCCCTTCCCCGAACAGCCACCCTTATCCGAGAGAGCTCGACCCAAGAGAGCGAAGAGCTCTAATATATCGGCCGCACACATTGCACTGGATGGAACGCAATATGTCCGCCGAGAAAGGCAATAACCATTAGGTTCCGAGAAAACTGCCCCATTTCAAACGACACGAACGGTCGAATATCAGGAAATTTATATCTGGTAGCCTTCCCTTCTCTTCCCTTCCCTTCCTCTATCTCTACCCCTGCCGAGCCACCACCTTCTTCGTCCCATTCGTCGAACTCAAGCGCGAGACGTGGAGATCGAGGTGGCTAGAAGTAGAAGGCGCCGAGACATACCGTGCAGAGTGGAAAAGGTTATAAACGTAGAGGCAACTCGCTAGGGAGGTCGGGCAAACTTTTCGTGAAGGAGCTTATAGCACCAAAACCGGAGGTTACGTCCGCGTTTCGTTTTATACGATCAGATATGAAGTGGCGGTCACGTGCTCGTGGCCAACCGACGCGATGCGATGCGATGCGATGGCGTTACCTACTCGGCTACAGCGATTTCTTCGGTTCGCCGACATCGGAAATCTTTCTACGCTCGCACTTTTATTTCTCTATCGATATACACCTGTATCACATACAGTGACTCACGAAAGTATTTGAACACTTACTACGAAATATAGTTTATTAATTATAATAAATTATATAAAAACTTATTGAAATATTATTAACACTGTAAGGACTTTGCAGATTATATAACTAAAGTTTCAAACAAATCGAAATATGTTGTAAGCTCCGGGGTATTTAATAAATTCTTTAATTCGTTCGGTTGATCAATATTGATATATTCTTTATAAAATAAACGCTTTACGCACATTTATAATCATAATCGTGTTCGTAATCGTAATCGGTCTGTAACTCTGTAATCGTTATTGTTCTCTTCCTCTTGTCTTATCCAGAGGGCGGTAGTATATGCGCGCGCTTTAATATTTAGTAGGTCTATCTTTGCCACGAGTAACATCCTGTAAGCGAGTGTGCGTACTGTTTACTAACTTTTCTGAAATACTTGGCGAAATATAATTCCAAATTTCGAGTATTTTTCTCTTTTAAACTTGCCGTGGATGTTATATTAAATTTTTGTAATTCTTTCGCCATTATTCCCCATACTTGTTCAATCGAGTTAATATCAGAGCTTTATGGTGGTGTGACTAACATGTGATGAGGTATTATATTTAATCCATTTCTTAAGAATTCTTGCGATGTGCTTAGGATCATCATCTTGCTCAGGGAAAAGTCTTCGTATATACCCAATTTTCTTGCACTTTCCTTTAAATTTTGTAAAATATTCAAATATTTGTATGTATCCTTTGCTCTTTCTTCCTTTTCAGTTAATTTCTTTAGTTGGTCTGAAAGGTATTTATTTTTTTAAGTTCCTTCAGATTTCGATTTTTTAACTTCCCGATTTATAGAGAAGTTATTGTATTTGCCCCTAAAATGAAAAATCGATTTTTTAGCAGATCTCCATGTTTCAAGGTCACTGGAATAATTTTAGCCTATTTTTAACAAATTGTTTGTATGTGTGTGCGTATGTATGTACGTATGTAAACAAATTTTTCGTTAACGTTTTCTAAAAAACTAATAGCGAGATCAAAATGATCGATGATGCAATCGATGTGTATCAATCTAACTTAGAGCTGATTAGATTTTGTTCTAATTCGGTCCAGTAGTTTTTTAACTCAATAACGCAATCTACATGGGAAAATATAAATTTATAAGCGAATAACTAAACGGAAATAATATATATACATATATTACTATTATTACATTTGGATGCATATGTATAACACATATATATCAACACATACAGGGTGCTCCAAAAGTATAGAAACTGTCAAATATTTCCAAAATGAAACATTTGTGAGAAAAATGGTTTAGAGGAATGTTTTAGGGTTTCAAAAATTCTATTGAACGATCGTGTCCGTTTGACCTTCAAAGGACCGGTCAAAGTCACGTCAAGGTCAACATGATTTTTTTAATGGAACACCTCATTTTTTATCACGCACTGTGAAAGCTGGCTATGAGACCTTTTCAAAACACTAGTAGTTTCAAACATTTTTTTTATTCGCGATAGATGGCGCTGTAATCGGAAATCGTCAAGTTCCTTGTATGGGCCGTAAAGGGACTAACAAAATCAATGTTTACATTTAAAGTTTGAAAAACTGCGTTTTCATTGATTCTTGGAACTCATTCTTGTGTGTTCAAATACTTTTGCGGTTTCAGCAATTTCTACGTTTACAAGGAATAATTCAAATCTATTGTTTACATATTTCGATTTGTTTGAAACTGTTCCTATATAATCTCCGGAGTCGTACCTTCTTACGGTGTTAATAACATTTCAATAAGTGTTATATAATATACTTATTATAATTAATAAAGTATTTCGTAGTACATAAGTGTTCAAATACTTTCGTGAGTCACTGTATGTATTTTCAAACCTTCTTTATATTAGTTAGTTGATGAAAATTTATTTACACAAAAGTTGGTGTAAATTATTCCAATAATAAATTCCAATAATATTCCAATTTGCCGCTCTTTCGTCGTACCTATAGTCGATCGTAAGCGTGGCTACGCGTTCCGTTCCGCGTCAAGATTTATTTCTTCGTACGAATATAATCTATCCGTGTTTGTTATTTGGCAACCTATGCCAACGAAACGCTTCTGGTACTTTGAGTGGTGATGATGCAAGCTTCGTTTGCAAGATTTTAATATTTATATCGCCGATAAAAGATAAACACATTATCCGCGCGATATAAACGGTGGATTTATAGCCAAAGCCGAAACGTAGGCGTCGTTTCGCCGACTGCAGGGAAAATATTACGCATTGCTCTTTCGTTGCGATGACGGCCGAGAGCTGTCGCCTAGGCATAACAAATGCTCGTAGCCGACAGTCGTAAACTAGACTCGCGCTAAAAGCCTCCGTCGTCCTTCTGCGTCCTTCTGCGTCCTTCTTTCCCCGTTCAAGGATGTCGGAGTTATTTTACGTTTCACCACTGGCGAGGCACATTTTCAGCGACATCGACATTAATTGAACTTTGAGCAACGAACCCAACATTCTCGTATCCTTTCGAAGGGTGTGCGCGTTTAATCGGTTCTTGGATAGCGCGCACCGAGTTCACCGAGCATGCGTACATCTCCTCTCGAGAGTCGAGAATTTTCTCGAGATACTAAATGGCCGAAAAATTTGAGGAAGACCAAATATCGCGAGTATTAGACGTTCCGTTACAAGGTGAGAATCGACGTATCCACGATGTGTCATAACGTATATCGAGTACGAGCCATGAGGCGAGCGAGTACGGTACAGACCTGGAGCCAGAAATTGCTTTTCCCCTATAAGGCGCCATTATCACGCACCATCCTGTTCGAATGGCTTCGTAAAATGCCAAACTCGGAACTCGGTATTGCTGTGTCCTGCGCTGCGGTCAGCTTTGACCGTCGCAAAAACTCCTTTCTCCCCTTCTTCCGAACGAGAAGTCCCTGCCTCCTCCTTTTCCGCAGAGGCATGATTGCGCGAGGAAATTGTGGTTGCTCTTTCTCTTCGTGCCCTCTTTACATCGTCTATGTTCCGCACCTTCGCCTCTTCTTCTTCGAACATGGAGTACAAGTACTTTTCTGCCGGAGTGTTAGAGTACACGGTGGACATCGTCTGGCGAAAAGAGAGCGCCGGTTGGCGGCCGAGCGGTGAATCGCGGATAGCTCGACGTAATATCGCCTGACTACCTTGCACACGCTGGCCAAACATAACGGTACAACTTTTGCCAAATGATGCCATCCATTTAATTTCTTCGAACGTCTGAACGGACGCGGACACGGACGCTTTCCGCCTGAAATATTAATAACGAACCGCGTTTGCGACAGGATTCGATCACTGTTACGCGTTTCGTTTAATCTTGTCGATCTTATTCTTAGCGATACATTTCTAAACGAATTAACCGCGGTTATGGTCCTTCTAATTTCTGCAAACGATTTTATCGTTCAGAATAACAAACTTTCCAACCGAAACCAATTATTCTTTTCTCTCATTTTCTCTTAACCCTTAAATCCATGAATTTTTATTTTTATCAAATAAAATTTGAAATCAACCAGGAAATGGTTGTAGTTAATGGGAAAAACACAAAAAAAAGTAAATGTAAATAACATTAGGATTAGTGAACTTATGTAGAACTGATTTTGCATATTGATGTATTTTTACATCACAAAAAGCTACATTTTTCCTGCATAAAACCAGTATATGCAAACATATAAATATTATTCGTTGCTCTTACCTTGTTTCTATCCGAAAACAATTTTTTTATATGTTTTTATTACTTTTTATATAAATAATCGTAAATCGAAAATTGTCACAGCTAAAGAATGAAACTGTCAAAGATTCTAGATGCGTTCGAAAACGATAACATAGTTTCGATAAAATTAAAATTAAAAACAAAAACTATGCAAAGGTTGCTACATAAAGGGATACGAGGTTTTAAACATACGATAAATTTGGAAATTCATTTATGTATTATATTGTTTTACACACATATTCGCTATTGACGTCGCAAACCAATTTCATCCAAGCCTAACTTGGCAACCAACGATATTGTACAATAAATACCTTTCGCTACTACATTCTTCTTTCAAAATAGTAAGCTTTTTACAATCCTCGCGCTGTTTGCTTTTTCCTCCGGTTGTAACATTATATCGTGTCACCTAATTTCACTGTTTGCAAACAAATATTCGCATACACTTGCCACGTATTATCGTCATCACTGTTATCGAAGAATAATTCCGCTTGTTGTTACGGTCATGCCATACTTAATTCCTTTACATTTGTATTGATCGCATATTTTTAGCTTAAAACTCTTAACATATTTGGTTTATTTTTCGCTTGCAATTCGTGTTAATTAATGTTTCTTTAGACATTACTTTCAAAAGATAAAGTAAACGTACAAACTCTGTTTTGATGACAGTGGCAATGACTGTATTTGTTATTCGTGTTCTTTTTTAACATTGAATATCGTAGAGATGACTAACTTTATCGAAGCGTGAAATAATTAACGGTAAATTTGTAATTCAATTAGCGTAGATAGTACAAATGCGATATACAAATTTTAATTAAAGCATAACCAAAGACAGATGTGCACTGTTTGTACAGTCAAAGATTTGGTTGCAATCAACAACAAATGTTATTCAATGGTATCCGTTGAATGTTTCGGTAAATAAAACACTCAGGTTTTATGTCCTCCACGGAGTCAATATATTTAAGAAACAGAAAATAATTTAGATACATGTGCGCGAGCGACGCGGTCACTCCGGTACACGTTTCTACGACGACTGACAAAATTCGTTTTCTGCGCGACAATAATGACCGAAACAGTTGAGTGCGGCCGAATTATTGATTGGATGATCTCGAAGACGGGCAAAGTGAAACCTTGAAATTATAGTGGTTTATTCTCGCAATCGATCGTTAATAATTATTCGTTCAAAGACAAATCGTAAGAAATTGTATGGTTGAATGTATTTAACTCGTAAAAAGAGTTGCGCGCTTTCTTTTCTGCGTGTGTAGCGGAAAGAGACGCAAAATAAAGAAGAGGACGGGATGAAACGACGTTATTTATAGTAGAGTCAGGATTATAAAACGAAACATAAATATTTGTTTCTTCGTTGCAGATAACTCGTGATACACGTACTATATAAATCCATTCGTCTTTCTAGCTGTGCCGGATTCCAACGTGCCGTCGTCGTTGCGGGAGATGCGTTCAATGCGTATTGGCTTTTACTCGGCATTAAGACTTGTCTAACTAAAATTAATTATCCTTCCCGTAGGTCTCCCGTTATTACAAGAAACATATGTTTCGCGGTTATATTTATAATCTCCTCTCCGTTCCAGACCGAGCTGTACGTTGCGTCATTCTCTGTTACAAACTTGACTCGCAGTGACATTTCCCCAAGTCTTTCTCAGGCCTAAACTATTCGGAGAATGTACGCTATTCGTCTCTAAAGTACTTACGAATTTCATAACGAAAGGGTCATTATACACTGGTTTCGAGAGTACGCGTATCTAAAAATGGTTAACTCCTTGCATTATTTTCACGATACTGACTCGAGATGAAAATCTTAAGCCAAACTTAAAACTCACGAGTTAGGCTAGTTGTTAAATTTAGTGCCACTATTCAGGCGCACGGGTTTGTCACGGCTTTTTCCAACTTTCAGTGTAGTGCAAGGGGTTAACCATTCCATGCTACACGGTGCTAAAGAACACTGATGCTCACAAAGTCTGTGGTACGACAAACGGAGACGCGAGTATTGAGACGTTCGTAAGCAGCGGGATACACTCTCGGCGTAAATTACTATGTACGATAATGTTACGTGTGGTCGAGGAGGAGGAGGAGGAGGAGGATGAAGAGTTGTCCCCTGCGGCGGCTCCTCCCGCACTCGTGACCTACGTCACCATACCGAATGATGCGCACCGTACTGACTAATTCTTCGAAGTAACTGTCCACGTTAAGATAGTAGTACGTTTAAAATGGAGCTAATAGACACACGCGATAGTCGGTTAAGGAAGTTTTGGATAATGAAATATCTACTCTTCTGAAATATTTCTTTTACAGACATGTCAATATACGCGCTTTCTACGGCAAATATCTTTCTTTCTATGCTTGCCAGTGCATGTTTTTGGTTCCATGACCATTCTTCAGAAAATTTCGGGAAATTTTCACATCAAATCGTATCGTATCGAGCCATTATTTTGTCGAGGTGCTTTTTTTTCATGTCCATTCGACGTCCATCATCCGTGTTTTGTGTTCGTGTTATACCGCGACACGTTGTCTTGGTTGGTTTCTCGTTGGTCCGTCGATCTGTTTGATTCGGTGCATCATCCGTCTTCGTCCGCAGTGGCTCGGTCTCTTTTTGCGGTTCCATCCAACCCCTTCTGTGCACGCTCACTCGCTCCACATACCGGCGTCGAGGCATCATTAGCCGGCATTGTACTCGCAACACGCATACCCACTCGAGGTAAGAGTTACCGTGACACCCGCTGCGCCAAAGAGATCTGCGATAGAGTTAATGATGCTGGGACCACGGCGATTTAACAATAAGCTGCATTATTTACAGTCGGCTCTCGGCTCCATTACCACCGGTTGTTCGCCTCACCTGGTCGTGCTCCTTTCTTTTTTCCCTCTTATCCTTTCTCGTTCTCTCTCGTTCGTTTCCGCGCCGCCTATCCCTCCCTTTCTCACACTTGAGCTCGTACGTCTTGCGCGGCAGTTTGCATTACTTCACCGCAAATGCTCGAGGAGCAATATTAAACCTTTATAATCAGTCGGCACCTACGCCACGTAAACTTATTTATGTTGAAACCTACGCTCAGCGACAAAATGATATAAGGCGCCTACATCTTCTCGTTCTTCAAAACTAACGCCACGCGCAAACCTTTTCTTTAATTCTCTGTCAAGGAACCGCGCTAGTTACGCGGAAGCAGGTCTTTCACGAATCGATCTATCTGGAAGAACTCAAGGAGTTACGACAATTCGAATACGACAAAACAAGGTATATTCACCAATTCTGCGCAGTCTCATTTCACATCCGACCGGAACGAGTTATTTTATTACGAAGAAAACATTGACTCATAAAATACCCACATTCTTCGAATATTGTACGGAATAGTCTTTTGAAGTTGATTACAAGAGCAGACCTTTCGCGATTCCTCCACAGGAAGTCATCGTTTAACATGGTCCACTGGCGTGTAGCACCGGTAGCTTGCACTTGACTCTCTCATCGGGCGGCGTGTCCACCAGTGACTCGCGTTCACGCACCTATCAGATGGCGTGTACCACCTCGCCGCCCCATGACGAGAAACAAATATAGCAGCACTGCACAGTGATCCGGATTAAAAAATTTTGTGACATCGAGGTACATATAACTTTTGAGCTAGAACAGATATCAGGATAAAATTGGCGTTAAAAAATAAGACAAAATTATATGGTTATGTAAAAAGAATTGTGGAATAGACCGTGTATAACTTGCACTATAAAAACGAAGACTGAACTACAATGAGCTGAACGCTAATCTCTGAACGACTAAAGAACTAAGAGAAGTCTGCTTAAAATTTCTCTAAAGTAGTTCTATTTGTTTTCTATTCAGATTTCAGCTCAAAAAGTATTGTTGTTTATTTATTCGATATACAAAGCATAATGTTGGTAAGGAACTGCATAAGGCTTAGTATAAGATATTACAGAGATTACAGAACAAATTAATCCAAGAACTTACAACTCAAATTATTATAAACAAATTCGCTGACTCTCTTTATTCTCGTATCTTTTTTTTATTTGTATCGATGGTTGCAAATCGTAGACCTGGCGTGCTTTGTGTTGTAGTTATCTCGCTATTTCCATTTCAGCAATTTATACGTTTCGATTAATTATCGTCAAGTAAAGCGACGATAACAAAGAGAAAGTGACTGTTCCTAGACGATTCGTTAATTGACAGTTATAATTGTTGGGCGGAGCGTTTATGAAAGTGGCAACACCTGGGGTGCAAAAACACTCCAAGCGAAAGAGACGCGTTGAGATCTTTAATAGGGGCGTAAACCTCGTTATTTTACTCTTGGTCGAATGGTATGACAAATGGAACATTGGTAGTAATTTTCGTTGGTAGTTAAGAATTTTTTAAAATACATATTCTTATCGGTATCATAAAAAATTTATCAAATAATGTTAAAAAAATGTTCGTTAATAAGTAAGGGATGTTCGGTATACAGGGAAGTACGTATCGAAGAAATTAATCTATCAAATTTGAAAGGAAAAATATTTAGCTGCACAAACAGATGCCACGTCTACGCGCTAAATTCCGTAAAGTTAAATTTATTGTAACATTGAAATTGATCGCCTTGATAAGCATTTCTCGATTATTGTTAACAAAAAATTCGAAATATATCTGCTTTGGATTTTCCTATAATTCTCAGAGTTGTAACGAAATAGTTTCCATTCTTGGCGTTGGATGGCGATACCAAATTCTGCTTACCGACGCTGTAGATACCTATACGCATTCAAAATCCGTTCAATTACAATCTTTCTATAACTCATATTTTTTATACTATTTTTTTCATTATCCACGGCGTAGAAATGTAGCGTTAAAATTTTATGTTCAACTATTTCAGAGACGATTACGTATGAAAATAGCGAACTTGAATCGATATTACAACATTGACAGAAACGACTTGAAAATAAAACTACGATATATTTCATTAAAACTTCTTTGGATTCCAAAAGTATGCGATGAATCCGTACGTCAGAAATTTCTTTGAAACATTTATCGGTTGATGTACCGGTTAATCAAATTTCTGAATCCCATATTTCAATTTTACTTCAAACTTACAGCGATGATTTTTTTCAACTATCAAGTTCTATTGGAAAAAAAGTTAATGCAATTTAAATATAAATCTTAGAGATCATTTTGATATCGTTTCAACGTTGAAAAATAGTTTTAAAATTGTCATTATAAAATTCATGCTTACATAATCGAAGATAGATTTAAAAAATCGTAATTACACGTATATGATAGGACGTCATAAGTAGAAATTAATTTATCGAGCGTAGATGAAATTTACCTTACGCGAAAATAGAGATTACCTTCGCTTAAAAACATAGTCTGTTTTTTAAATTCTAATTCTCGAATGCCAGACTCTTCGACATTTTGCATTTACTTCTATCTTCTTCCATTTAAAAATAACACGTTGCAAAATGAATGCCGATTTTTAATTGAAATGGTAATATTCGTCTCGACGCCGCGCCGTCGCAAAGACCTTAGCTGACGGACGTTCGTGACGTTAGACAGATTAAAATACAGCTATTTGCTGGCGTCGAATTCGATTTAATAAATACGTCGCATCTGTCGCCTCCCTTAATGAATTCCTGATTTATCATCCATTAAGGTGTCAGGACGCGCTCGGGTTTCGTTGCTCGCCTCGGACTGGCGGAAATTTATGTGGATAGGTGTGATTAATGCGATGTTCGCGGAAACACACGGACATCTGTGTTAATGGTGACGGATGGCCGCGCTAATGGTGTCAGCCAACGTCAGGCGTTCTCGTCGCGTTCTCCTCCGTTGACTATAGACTTCTGACTGGATGTTTCGCTAGATTGAAATCGTACTTATATCGCAAATCCATTCCACTTTTAATGGGATTTGAACGTATTAATAATTAATAATCATGGGTAATCACTTGCCTTGCTTCGCCGCAACGCGTAAGTCTGGTAGTTCCTTACGAATCTTTCGGAATACTAGTTCGAATATTTGTTGGCGAAGAAAGTTAAAACATCAGATTTATTTTTCTATTTATGTTTCATACATACAGACACATATTTTGCTTTGTTATTTACTATTGTCGTAAATCTGAAATTCCTTAACCGGTCACTGCACGATTTCTCAACAATTTTTCAAAAATATATAACTCTAAATCATGAAAAAATAATTTTAAAAAACCTTTAATAATAAGATATTATACGATACCGTAACTAATTCCCGCATGTTGAAGAATCGGTCCGTTTCAACGCTCGATGATCGTGATATTTCCAAGCTGAGCTTATATTCCATGTTTTATAGAGAAACTAATGGTTCTTAATATTAATAAATGGTAGATAGAAGACTCCATTGATTAATTGGGTGTTGTGTTGTAGCAGGTGCATGATGTTACATCAGAGAATAATAAGGTTGTAACAAGTTAATTTATCCTACAAGGAATGATATTTACCTGCGTGCAAAGAAATAACAAGTACTATTATTTTGTCATAATATTTCCCCTCCACCAAAACGCAACGCTGTAAGATAGTGAGTTTCGGAGGAAGTGAAATGAGAATTACTGCCAGTATAATTGACGACTAGACTATCAATTTCAAAGAGGTAGAATAAGGCTAAGAATAAGAACTAAAGTCAATTTGTAAAGTACGTAATTTGGAAAGAGTTTTTCTATATCCATCGCGATAAATTTATCATTACAACATATATTACTATATCTAGTCTCGCAGACATGTAATCAAATGGTAACTCCACCATTTTTAAAGTAGCGTCCGTGGAGTATCCCACTGACAACGGAGTCTGTCGCACTCTTCTCACGCACTGACAGTAGATGTACGTTTTAAACTAATTTTTGTTACCCCTGTATTCTACATTTTTTACTATTTTTCATGTATCGATTGGGAAATATTCCGTGGCGCGATACAAGGAATAAATTTTGTTACCCGTTACACTCGAGGATTCAAAAATACTTTTTCCAGTCAAATATGCGATTATCAACGAGCTAAACGAAAACTACCCCGACACCGACACAGGATGGTCCTTGAATGGAAAGGGAAGGAAAGCTGCGGAACGCGTTGGGTAGGCAGGTAGGCAGGCAGGCAGGCAGGCAGGCAGGCAGGCAGGCAGGCAGGCAGGCAGATATTGAGCTCTATATTTCCATAAGCTGATATTTACGCGGCAATATACGCGGCCGTGCCCGCTACTTTATGGGCCTCGTAAATATAGCGGGCCGCCGGGAATTGGCTGGCAAGGCGGCAGCGTTCTCTCTCCTTGTGTCCGTCCTCTCTTCCACTCTTCCCCCCCCCCCTCTCTGCATTCCCCATGCCTGCTTGCCTGCCCTCATCCGGCAGAGAGACATAAATCGCCACCAATTGTAAATAATACGCGACGTATGCTGATCTCCGTTTCTACGTACCAACGCCGCTGCACCGTATGTATGCGGCTACGTTTCTACACGTACGTGTATACGCGTACAGTCAGCATAACTAGTCGCTAAGAATTCAAACTTGCAGAAGTTCGATAAATGCAGCCGCTGCCATACGAGAAATAAGTACTTAATCCGATTGTCCGAATTACATTAAGAAAGTTATATCCCCGGATGCCTGCATTCCAAAACTTTATTTCCAACGCCATGTTTTTTTCTTTCCGGAAGATTAGACAGATCGAGGGAAGAACTTTTAAAGGACGAGGCAATCCGTAGACGAGAAACACGCTAACTAAAACATTCGACATTGATATGATTTCGACATGCCTCGTATCTTAAAATTATGCACCAAACAAAAACAAATGTGACCGATATCGGTGTGTTATTTGTGCTCGGGTATTATCGCTTTATTTTATACATTCAGAGTAATATACCTACTTACATACTAATGCGACATCGACCGAGTACTCGCAAACATCTTTAGGGATCGTAACGTTTCATGCTGAGGCATTTACCGAGTCCCGAGACGTTATAACGATGAGATTTCGAACGAAATCGAATAATTTACACAAACGAATAAACTATTTCAAGGTGACGACAGTTCATCTGTATTAATCCAAGTTGGAACACGAACGTTACGCCTTGTCCTAACTGATAGTCGTGCGGTGACAAAATCGCTCGTAGCTAAGCAGCGGCGAGAGTAAGGGCAGGCTCGCGATGCCGTGTAGGTTCTATTCGCGCTAACATCTCAAGATGCTTTTGACGATTACATTTAATGCAGTCCGTCGATCGGTTGGATAAGAATAGAATATCTTCTTTTTATCTTTCCTTCTCTCCTTCTTCTATCCTTGTTCGATTGATACACAGCAACGTGAGCTTGCTCCCACTCTTGCTATGAGTGATTTTGTCGTCGCGCGACTGTCAATTAAGACATAGGGTTAAAATGCGTTTACATGCTCAAGCTATTTGCACAAATCAGCTTGCACAAGTAAATCGTAGCGTGTGAACGCAGGCATGAAAATCAGCTTGAAATTTGGCTTGAGATTGGTGCGTGTAAACGATATTCAAGCCTCAATTACAATCTCAGGGATGCGCATTCGTCCAGATTTTCCATTTCGGGCACAGCTACCATCTCAGCAGTGATGGGCAAACCCCTAAACTTCGAATAAATCTGAAGTTTGCCGATGTGTTTCTCTCGTTTCCTTCTTTGGAAAATGTTCAACAAAAGAAACGAGACAAACATATGCCCCCCGGTAGCGTATGAGCGCGGCCGCTCCAGCCGCATACTCGCGCTCTGATTGGTCAGTGTTTTCTGTTAATATTTCCTCAACGAAGTCTCGGTCAACATTTTCGCTAAGGAAAAAGTTGTTTCAAATCACCTCCCGAACCACCTCTTTCAAGGTGTTACAACATTTTTGGGACACCCTGTATAAAATATTACTGACAAGGTTTGATACATAAATTCCATTTTAATTCACTGGATGGTATAATAATTCTGAAATAAAGTAAAGATAAGAAAAATACCTGATATTCTTGAAAAGCTACGTCTTCGATATAATTCGATGTAATTTTTTCGAATAGATCGACGTAGAAGACGATTATCCCATAAGATCTTACTTGTAGTCCGATTTTGGTTGGCAGCCGGTGATTATCCGTGAAGTAGGAAGGGGCTGATAGATGGGGATGTTTCGCGTCGATATTCTCTACCATGCGCTACTACTTTATCATCCCTCGGCATTCGATCGTCCATCATTCGCAATCACTTTCTTGTGCGTTTACTCTCGGCGAGGACCTGTGATCAATCCAAATTTCGTTCCGCTGTACATCTTCGAAGTTGCCTCCATTTTCAATTATCTGGACACTCTCTTGCAACTATTATTACGCCATTAGGAAGTTTTTCGGAATTTATTACAAATTCGCGTGATGTTCAACGATACACGATACTCTGTATTACTCGATCCATTTTAAAGGTATTATTTAGTAAACCAACCTCTTCAGGGACGATTTTATTTTGTTATTATCAAACTTTTGTTGTTTTTATTATTGACAGTATTTATAATTACAAAAAACTAAACGTCTACGTATATGGCGGAGGACGTGAAGAAGTTAATCTTCAAGGACGTTATTTAGCACGTACAAGATTCAATGCTTTAGAAGAATACAAATTTCAAGCCAGCTATTCGTATTATCAAATAATAATGAATGGGCGTTACAAAGTAGACTATCTTTTATAGAGAAAGGAAGATAAAATTGTCGTCGGGAAGTGGTTAAACAGTAATTTAAAATTGTTCGGTAATCCTGGTTCGGCAGTCTTTCGTAAAAAGTGTTATCCTACGGCAAACCAAGCGCCATTTATCTCACAGTTTCTTGTCTTCTTTCTACTCCATTTACCGTTACGTCCGGAACATTAATTTTCCCTTATAGCCACGAAGAGTCGTGTTTATCATTAGTTCCCCGCCACTTAGCTCGGGAAAATATATATATAAGGCTTCCTCTGACGGCAGGTTATGCCTACATCGTGTGTATAAGGTCTGTATGGTACATAATAATTTTCAGACTGAAAACCAAATGATCGAAAAAAGCGCGCAGCTGCTCGCCATAACTTCTTCGAATAAGTATCTTCAAACGTTGTAATAACTGTCAGAAGAGAAGACGATGGAAAGCCTGATATAGGAGGTACGGCTACTGCGATATATTTTGAAAATTTCTCCCAATTTTTGTAACGTTTTCAAGCGTAGCTTACGTCCCGCATACCGTGTACCGATTTTAAGAACACGTGTTACATTATTATTAAATCTTAACCTTAAATCACTCACTTATACCTACGTATGTACAGATCTTAAAACTAAATTTCTTACGGAAACATTTGTTTCTAAGCGTCGAGTCGCTTATAATTTACTTGTCTCGAGACTGTTATGTTGAAACATTTTTTAAAAGACGCAATAATTTATTGACATTTGGAAGTGTGCGCGTTTGTGCATACGAAAAGTTAATAGAGCAATAGGAACGACCTACATTACCGAATGATTTGTTACAACATTTCGCAGATACCTATTCGTTTCTGTTAATACTTACCTTCATTAACGATAGTTGTTATGTATGGCTAAGAATAATAAACTGTACTTGTTTTATACTGCATACTTCTAATCTTTAACGTATTTCGTGTCAGATTTCCTTTCTTTTTCCCTCTTCGTCGATACGTGACCTCCCGGTGTATTTACGGTACTAGATAAATTCCACGCTATAATATATGGCAACTTAAAGTTAATAACCAAGAGAATTTACGATAATGTACATCGTCAGCTTAATTTTATTCGCTGTATGTAACGATGCGTGACTAGTCGATGGTTAGCGTTAGAATCGAGTATTCGGTTGATATCGGAACATCCAAGTAGTAAAATTTAATTATCTCCTTCGTTTCCTTTAATGACGATGCTAAATTAGAATGAATTTACACGCGTACAATGTAAGGGATGTCATGGTGTAGCGTTATATTATTAAAACTCAGTCACGATACGCCTATGGTAGTTTATAGACATACCTAAGTATTTCCATTTCAATTCCAGTTAATCTAAAAGTATTAGCTTTGTAACATACTTCGCGTATATAGAACGTTAAAAGCACTGAAAGTATTGCTTAAAACCTAATAATCAAATGCTTCGAATAGGTTAAGATTTGTCCAAATACGTGAAAACCCATAATGTTTGTATGTACATATTTTTTAATAATATATCACTTACAATATCAATCATTGCAAAACTTATTATCGTACATACATATGGTTACTTCATTTCTTCACGTTTGAATGCAACAGTAAATCAGGCTCGACTAATTATATGCATACCTAGTATAATAACGTCTCTAGAGACATCAAAATCAATATGATAAAATAGCGAAAAGTTTACATATTTGCAACGACCGAAGCTACACCCCTTTCCTCTGTATGTACGAAAATCATACAAATGTATAATATACGTACTGTAATATATTTAATGAAATTGTATATTGTACATGAATATGTTGTTTTATTTTATCATGTATCGATAAGCAAAATATGTGAAATAGGCCGACATATGCCGATGACGTCATAACGACAAGACGATAAGGTGTAATCATGATATGACGTTTCTACGATTCGACGATGGGACAGTATGACAATATGATGATAACGATCGCATTTGCACATTTTGCATATAAATTTGCACATTTTGCGTATCCTACACACTTGCATCTATTCTGCATACAAATATATAATTTTGCATATTTCCGTCTACTACAAATTATATAGAACATGAATTGGCATACAAAATGTACATTTATATAAACTTATGCCGTTTACTGGTAAGCTTTAAAAATATTGCAGGTGCGCGTCGGTCAAAGGCGAAGAATGTTGTAGATTTCGAAAAATTAATCACACAAGAAAATATTCCTATCGACTTAATTTGTAAAAGAAGAATCTGCGCGTAGAAGCACTGTATTCGTAATTCTATCGCGATTATCGATTTGCCCTGTAAATAGTCTAGGATGGAATATAAAATCTTTATGTAAAATATTATTTATAACAAGAATAATAGATTTTATTTTTCGGTTAAGTTCACATACATGATGGTTAGATTAATGTAGCTTTTATAACAATACAAACATCATTTTCTACAAATATGTTTGATTATAAGTAAAATGATAGCATCAAACGAATTTCTGCACCCTGAAATCATGAGTTTTTGAAGGAGTGGGATGTTTTCCGTAAAATACGCGTTTCTAAAATTATACGTAGGTATATACGTACTTTTCCATTTAAATCGGTGTAATCGTTCGATAAATAACACAAGCGTGTACTATCGTTTCCAAACGTTTGAACGGAACATCGCGTTGCTTCCACGAGAAGGAATAGCTGGTAATTTCTTAGAATAAACGTAGTAGCCAGCGCATGGATAACCCGCAGTACTTTTCGTCCGCGTGGAGGGTATTTTCGTGGCGTTCTAACGATGTGTCACGAGATCTACGAGGCTGTTTGTCGGTGAGCACAAAAATAGGTCTCACTCTGCACTCACTTCATCACTCAAGCTCCCTGTGATACCAGTACCACGCCGTCTCTTCTTCTTGTCGTTAGACACAATGAATCCACGACGACTGGTTGGCTGAAAATGTCGGCGACGTCGCGCGTACCATTAGCTTGAGCGTCGCATCGCGACGTTACCGTCAGATTAACCTTAACCGAGACTTACATACGCTAACGGCGTGATTTCATCAAACCTATGCATTTTCGGAATTTTATGGCATCACGGAGCTGTTCGTATTCGACTACTCGACTCCTGGAATGTTCCTTGCGGATGGATACGTCTTCGGGTCTTATTTATGGGCTAACGGATACTTACAGATCGGTTAGCGGTCGTTCAAACGAAATCATACACGTTATGAACTAACGATGCCTTACATTGATATTTGTACGTACAGTAAATCATAATCATTCGTATTAAGCATTCGTATTACGCCAACTGCTCGCTTCGGACTCGTATCTTTTTAAGGAAAATAACAGCTCAACGAAAAAAACGGGTTACAACATATTTATGCCCGTACACTGGCTACATAAACATAATCAGCATTTTAACCGGCGGCGTGTACCACTGGTGGCTCGCGTTCGCGTGTCTACCAGATGACGTGTACCACCGCGCCGCCCCATGGTGAGAAACACAAATAGCAGCGCCGCGCCGCCCCATGGTGAGAAACACAAATAGCAGCGCCGCGCCGGCGTGAATGCGTTAACAGCCAACATGTTGCAGTCATCTTTAGATTTAACGACACTTTCTAAATAATCTGTCACTCTATAAATCAACCGTTTGGTACATGTAATTTCTAAAGTCGTATTGCACTGAATTTTTATAAATATTTTAAAAGAGTTCATATCGATCGAAAGTTTCATTAATACAATTATCGATATTTACCGATTAAAATTCTATAATACTTTGCCATAGAAATATATGTACGTATCGCACAAGTTTGAAATCAACAATCAGGGGATGTACCATAACTCCACTGGAGTTACTCCTGTGACTCGTGTGGATCACGTATTTCTCGCTAGCGAGATATTAATGGTCGTTTGTAGAAACAAAATATAGACGATGATAGTTTGTTTAAGAATCTTATGTTTCGAGTTCTCGTGTAATCTATGATCCCATAAAAAACTTCAAAAAAGTAAAAAAATTACGCCAAGTACATGAAAAAGTGGAGGATTCAAGGAGTTATCATAGAAAAATAGAAGATCCCCATAAAAAACTACAAGAAAATAAAAAAATATGTGAAATCGAAATGAGCTGTCAGTACATAGGTGGTTTTCATTAATACATTCCTCCATTTTTTCATGTACTCGACGTAATTTTTTTACTTTTTTGAATTTTTTTATCGGATCTCACTTCTTTTTACAAATAATTTATTATATAGAATCTATTTTAAATTTATAATAATAAAATTGATATTTCGGTAAACTCTACATAAGAAGTCTAAATTATTATTTTTTTTATTAATTGAATAGAGTAAAATAAAAGGAGCGGGGATAACAGAAGCGAATATATATACTTCATATAATTTATTAATTATAAACATTTATTCGTTCAATTTATAAATAATTATAAATATCTGCAATTTTTTTCTTGCTGTAAGAAATTTTAATGTTAATGATGAAATGAGAAAATAACTCCATTTCTATAAGTTTTACACAAAAAGTTTAAATGAAAAACACTTTAGTGGTATGGATCTATTCTGTATGATTGAAGGTACCTGACAATTCAGATTTTGACTACTTACCTTGTAATGAAAATGGATAAACATTTAACAACAGTTGCTGCAATTTGTTAATGAATAACTTCCAAGCCTGTGGTTCCCTTCATTTGTACAAGCTCTGCATAAAAAGTCTAAATTCAAAACACTTTGGTGGTATGGATCTATATTAAAAACAGTTTTTTGTATGAATAAAGGTATCTCGCAATTCAGATTTTGACAACTTACCTTGTAATCAAAATTGATCTACATTTTACTTTACTGGCAGCAATTTGTTAATCTCCAATTCTGTAGGCCCCCTTCATTTCCACAAGCTCTACATAAAAAGTCTAAATTGAAAACATTTTGCTGATATAAATATAATTAATAATGCAATAGTGTAAAAACTTTTGACACTTGGCAGGTTATGAATGGTAACATCTGTTTCGACTCTCGACGCTCGATGGCCGACGAGCTATGCCGAACCGAATGATTCCGAGAGTCGACGAACGGCACTCGGCTTTTGCTTAGCTTCCATTGGCTAAGGGTTGACGACGGGAAAATCATATGAAAAATACCGTTTCTGACAGATTCATGACAGGATATTACGATATCTCAGTTGTACGTGGACCGATTTTATTCATTTTGGTTTTATTCGGAAGCTTATATGCGGTTTACATAAGAAAAATGCCTTTAAATTTAGAAAATATTGCAGGCGTGTTGAGATATTCATGAAAGAAGTTTCAGGTTAGGTTGGAATAGACCATCTCTCTTGTAAAAAATACGTGGTAGCTCCAACGCCAGGTATATATACGCGGTAACGGATAATTTTTCATGTACTTGGCGAACAGGAATGAAGCGAAGGTAAGACACCAAATACCACAACATGGGTCGCCTATTTTTAATTATTGTTATATTATCACGGTATTTTTCACTTTCTTAGCTGCTAGATTTATGCAGAAATAAAAAATAAATTTTCAAAAAAAGCGAGTAAAAGAAACATTCGACACTGTACAAAATAATGAAACATAATGAAACTAGAACTATAGCACTAAGGGTGTCCCAGAACTCCTGTAAGAACCGGAAATGGGGGGTTGCTGACACGATTCTGAACAACAATTTCTGTTATATCGAAACCTCACCTACACGGAGAAGTCCCGTTTTTCAAAATAAGGAAGTAAAATATAATAACGACCGATCGAGACGAGGTATGTTAAATGTTTATTGGCTCGATGGGGAAAAAGCCGTGCGGCATAAAAAACTTCAGATGATACAATTATTTCACAAGAAAAGTTAAAGTATGGAGGATGTGAACGATTTATAATTTTTACGTCTGAACGCTTCGAGTGATCTCGAACAAGTGTCGTTAAAATTGAAATTCGTCCGGAAGGCAACGATTTCCCCACTCTTGTCCATAGAAGCTTCTAGAATCTTCTAGAAGCTCGATTCTAATGTTTAATTTCAATATGGCCATTGCCATATATGGTAATTTGCGAAGAGATCGTTGCCCCTGTTTTCGCGTTGCTAGGCGCCGCTCCTCGATCGCGAGTCGGTTTGGAGTCGCCTGTGAATTCATCGCCCGCTCGATCCGCTCAGCTGTCTTGAGCTGTCGAGAATCCGTCGCTAGTAAACAGCGACGGATCAGCTGCTTCGAAAAATCGATATATTGATTGCACGCAGGTTTGAATGTATATGATACATACATGAGCACGGCCTGCCGTGGAATTCTGGACTCCTGATTCCGACCACCGAGGTATGAATCTTTTGGCTCCATTAATGGAGCAACCTTGGGCGACGAAACTGATCTCAGCTCGCCCAGGTTTATGATGTGCAGGCCGTGTATAATGTTTGGTAGGCGTGTTAGCTACAAGGAGTGTAATGTCTCCTTGAAACATTGTGGTATGTTTGGGGATCGAGCGAACGATGATGAATTCGTATCTTACTCAGTCGCGACGAATAATGACGTTCGCGGCTGAATAATTTCCTTCGCAAAAATGTCAGTGAGAGCTCCTTTTTTGAATTATTAACGAAAAACACGGACCAATCACAGCGCTCGATTAGCGAGCGCTCAGCTACGAGAGTAGAAGCTCGAGTCAGAATTGGCTGGTTACGCCAGGTCGCGGTGCAGCCAGCTGACCGTTTTTCGTTACTAACTAAACTAACTGGTTATTGTTGCTCGCTCGCTTCGCGAGCTCGCGAGTAGGGTTGTTCTTGTTCGCTTAATTCATATAGCTATTCATGTTTATTTTGTGTGCGACCCTTACGGCCCACACAAGAAACTTCCCGATTTCCGCTTACAGCGCCATCTATCGCGAATAAAAAAAAATGTTTGAAACTAGTGTTTTGAAAAGGTTTCATAGCCAGCTTTCACAGTGCATGATAAAAAATGAGGTGTTCTATTTAAAAAATCATGTTGACCTTGACGTGACTTTAACCGGTCCTTTGAAGGTCAAACGGACACGATTATTCCATAGAATTTTTGAAACTCCAAAACATTTCTCTAACTCATTTTTCTCACAAATGTTCCATTTTGGAAATATTTGACTGGTTACATACTTTTGGAGCACCCTGTATGTGTATTGTATATATATGTGTTATACATATGCATACAAATGTAATAATAGTAATATATGTCTATATATTATTTCCGTTTAGTTATACACTCATAAATTTATATTCTCCGATCTAGATTGCATTATTGAGTTGAGTTTTCTTAAAAAAATTAAAAAACTACTGGACCGATCTAGAACAAAATCTAATCAGCTCTAAGTTAGATAGATACACATCGATTGCATCATCGATCATTTTGATCTCGCTATTAGTTTTTTAGAAAACATTAACGAAAACTTTGTTTACATACGTACATACATACACGCGCGCGCGCACGCACGGACAATTTTGACAAAAATAGGCTAAAATTACTCCAGAGACCTTGAAACATGGAGATCTGCTAAAAAATCGATTTTTCATTTTAGGGGCAAATACAATAACTTCCCTATAAATCGGGAAGTTAAAAATGAAGTCCCCACCGACATTTTTGCAAAGGAAATTGTTCAGAATCGTGTCAGCTACCCCCATTTCTCGTTCTTACAAGAGTTCTGGAACACCCTGTATATCGAATGCTGCGTACAGCATTGTACTTTATTCCGTTGCACGAGCAGAAATCGTATCACGTTTGCAACAACTGTTAAATCTTATGTATAAATGAGGCAATTATTCAATCCTTTGAGCTACACCTTTGAGCGATGATAAATGCCACTGGGTGCCGAATAACCGGACTAGCGGAGATCTAGCGCTAAGTATATTCACCTTGTTAAGTCATCCCGTCTTAGTAAACACCGCGACAAGTGGTGTTCAAGATTTTACGGTAACTTGACTTACGACAGAGAAGGCCGTTTATCATGGTGTCAGAGTGACGCTCGTGCCGTTCAAGACCATAAAACGAATGAGCTGTGCGACGAACACTCTGAGAAATGGTGCGTCGTTCTTGAGGACCTTTTGTTGCGACACTGATTTTAAATTAGAATTTATAGGTTGACTGAAAATGCTTCGACGAGCTCGCTATTGTTATTCGGAAAATCTGTTCCTCTCGATCCTCGATCTCTGTGTTTTTGCCAATGCCGTGACCGATGTAATGGAAACGAAAGAATCGACAACGTTTCGTTGTTTAAAAGAGTAATTAATTTGAATTATTTGCATGAGGTTTGTAAGATCGTAAAAAATATACTTTCAGTGGAACTATTTTAAAATGTGTAAGTATATTCCGCAAGTAATATTCTGTAGACTGTAGAATTCTGATTTTTCGATTCATCAGATTTATCGTCGGATGAGTGTCGCAAGAACTTAATCTCTTATTGAATTTACATAAATCTTGATTCAAGGATTTCACGCGAACGCGTTATTCAAAATTTCGATGCCTCTTTCGCGCAAGATAGCTAGGCACACCCTACTAATTCACCGAATGCTAGGAACCGTTGAAAGATTATTTTTGTCCACGCGTATCATTCAACGATAACGCAATAACGATCGAAACAACTGGCAACCGTTTGGCAGCGAATCGCGCTGTGGAAATGTTAACTATGTTGCACATTACAGGCATTCAAATCATCCAGATGATTCGTCGGCGTGTTTTAAGTAGCGCATTCATTTGTTCGGTTCAGTCGAGGCGGCATCGCGACGCGTCGCGATGAAAAGACAAATGCTTACGTAGATAGGTGATCTGGCAATCCACCAATCTATGATCGTTGCGTTTCTTCCGTATAACCGATTCGTGATCCGTACACTGGGTCCGCTTCAGTCGCTGGTATCATATAGTCGCTTGCTAGTCGGTTGGCGCACGATCTTCAAACTAGAGGGATACTGTGGGGACGGGATCGCTCGGTCCGCCCAAATCTCCCCAGGTTCCCCCTTTTTTCTCGAGCAGTGACACTGCATAGGCGTAAGGTCCACTACTTTCTTTCTTCTATCCTTTTTCGACGATTGAAGAGTTGCGTTGACCCATATATCGTGCGTTCACCACAAGTTGGCGAGGATCATTTTCTTTCTCACTCTGTCCCCCTCTCCTGCTACCATGTGCTACGTCGTTATTGGCTACGGCCAATGACAAAGGACGATCGTGAACATATCGAGACAGAATGAAACAGAATGCCGACTTTACAGCATTGGCGTAGCTTCCTAATCAAAGTGCCGTCTATTACAGTCTTATAAGCACTTACAAAGATAACGAAAACCCGAGAATGATTAGCCACGCCAATGGTGTGAAATCAATTCGTCTCACTCTGTCCTGATATGCTCGTCGTCGTCTCTTGTCACCGGCCGCAGCCAATGACAACACAGCGCATGGTGTCAGGAGAGGTGGAACAGAGTGAGAACCGTGTCCTTGGCTCGCCAACTTGTCGTGAATGCACGATACTGATTTCAAACTCTATTTAAGGACTTTATATGTATAACAATAAATGACCATATATTATATGGTCGATGAATTCATGTAAATAAATGCTATCGTATTATGGGTAAAAATATACAGGGTTCCACTTAAGAAAGTAATGTATTCGTTATATTTTCCGCACTACTTCGCTTACGATAAAATTATTTACTCTTTATAATTCGTAAAAATAACATATTTAACCATTCTGACTTAAACGCAGCAACCTGTATATTGTTTCATATTATATTTAATAGTAGGAGTCTAGAGTTCGTATATTCAATTAATTCTTTTCTAATTTTTTTTTTCAAAATAATGTAAAACTTACTTTTATATTCTATTTTACGCCATTCATCGACAAAAACCATGTAACAATTCGGATCTTTAAAATTTGATATACTAAATTACGAATAGCTGATTTTTATATGAATATTCTGCCTTAAAATTAAAATAATTCGAATATATTGGAGTGGAGAAAAATTCTTTTATAAATTGCTAATTGAATCAAGCAGTAGTTTGTCAAAAGATACCCTCCAACCCAATTTTACACATCTATTTTTATGGATCTTACATTGCGAAAACGTAAAGTGTCACCATAAATTCCGCCATTTTTGTTACGATAATGGAATCAATTGTTCTGGTGACCAAAAGCGTATTTTGTGCGCCTCGAACTGTTTATGTATTTTGAAGTCGAAAAAATTGGTTACAAGACATTGATAATATGGTAATAATATTTGCATATCAAAATTTGATCTTAAGCCTTCTTTCGTAGCGCGTATGATCTCACGTTTGGCCGAGTAATAAGACGTTATTGTTTGTAGTATCTCTGATAAATATTTTAAAGATGATATTTTAGTAAAATCTGCTTCTAAATCGCTTTCTAGATCTTTTATCGTTACGTCCCTACTATGTGCGCGCCCTTAATTGTCTTCACTTTATCGTATTGTTGAATGTACCGTATTAAAGTATCGATACTTTCGAAAACGAATTTCTCGATTAAAGATTTTTGCTCTACATTCTCGATACACCTATCGCTTCGTGAAAAATCATCTATGCATTTATATTGTATCACACGAAACACATTGTACTACATATACGACACGATAAAAGTATCACCAAACAAAATTAATAAGTAATATTAATCATTCCGATAAACCATTGCGATTAACCACGTAAATTGATGTACACTTGTCACAAACGTTCATTTCGGGCAATTTGACGTTACCCGTGTAATCTAAATGCACTTGTTCGACGGTATGACACGACACGACACGGCACGACGACACTTTCGAAGCCGTAATGCCTCTTGCTCTACCGTTATCCCGCGACCAGGTTCCTTCGTGGCTGTATACCAACAATATGAATAACTTCAGTCAACAAACTGCGAACGCGTTATGCGTTCGAAATGCGGTATCGAGACCACGATAAATATTTCTGTATAGTACGCAGCGCCGAGGGTGGCCGGCGTATCTTCTTTCAGAAAATTGCACAGCCGCTCGTAAAGATAAGTACTTAATTCCCTATTTTGTAGGAAATTGTTTTTCTTCACAACGGAGTCCATTTCGCTTTATGAATCGCTCGATGAATTTTACACGACATGTAAAGCTTAGCACGAGCATGAAGAGATTCCTTCTCTCCGGCACCTGGTTTCGAAACTCGACAATGTATACTTATGATTTATTTCCACTTTGACGCCGAACATCATTTCAAGTGTTTATTTGTTAATTTGCGGAATTTACTCGTCGCAGTTGCTCGTAGATTCTCGCAATTACTGTTTAATCGTGATTAGGGAAATTTTTTAATGGAAACTATTGGAAATATAGGTGGTGCAATAAAATAAAATAGATAGTTCATATACTTTTGATACTAAACTGTTACTTTATTTAAGCATTCGGAAGGGCACGTATTTACAGTACGAAAGAAATAGATAGAATAAAGCGAAATCAGTGACGAAAAATTCGTCACGTACCCATATACCTTATCGATCCTATAACCAGAACTCGTCAAGAACTGCACTTTTCGGCCAATTTTCAGTTCACTCTTCCTCCTTACCTCGACTTTCCGCGCGCACCCAACAAACCGCTCGAGGCTCAGGACCGTGTTACTGACGTTGGAAAAAGTATATGTAAACAAATTCCTCTATAAGAAAAAATAAAACGTACTTTTATTGTTTATAATGTTTTAAGGTCGAAATTGCAAAATCAGGCCTTGGAGTCGCATCCGCCAAAGTGTAACGAATATATAAAAACCAGAATTATTAGAAAATATTGCTTCTTTGCTTCAATAACATTGACAAAAATCATGCTAGCCTAATCGCCCTGTCCTCGTCTCTCCTGCAATTGTTGTATCGCCCTCTCTGTCCTTGTCCCGGAGTTTCCTACTTTTTCCGCAACTGTCGCTGAAGTCAACTCAAAGTTTGACTCTGGCTCCTGCGCACCCTTAACCTCTTAGGCACGATGCACCACTATAGTGGCTTTCGAGAAGTCATCTTTCTGAACGACGCGACGCGTCACTATAGTGGCTTATAATTCACGTAATTCGTGTTGACCTCTGCCAGTGCAGATAAATGGACTCGCGGCAAATTCAGTCGTGCCTAAAAGATTAAACGACCAGTTGATTCTGTTCGGACTATAATATGCATTACTAGACTAGACCATGGTAGAATAGACACACAGTTCTTTGACGCTAGAACGCATGGAAATAAAGCGTCGATGGAAACGATGCTTGGCGCTGTGTCGAGACGGTAATAGCCTTTAAACACGGAGTATATTATTGCTGGTAACCTTCCGGTACGTGCAAACCAGCAGTTATGCAGCATCGGCAACCGTTAGCAACCGAAGGTCCATATTTCTTTAGAGGGAAACTTTGGAAAGATTCATGCTTTACGACCGGTTAGATACCACTCGTGTTAAAATATGTTTCGATTGGAGCGATTATTATGCCGGGAGTACAGCAAATAAACGTTTAAAGTCGAGAAGTCTTGTACGAATCGTTCACTATTTGATTTGTACGCGTCACACTACACCGATAGCTTAAACCTATATGTATAATTTCTTACTCAGTCTAAGATAAACTGGAATGTAAATAAGTTCATTCTGCAATTCTCGATTACGTAATATAGTTGACCGTTCCAGAAAAGTATTTATAGAAATGAAAAATAATCCGAACGAAGCTTTGAATGATAAATTTGATACATGGTGTTGGACTTGAAATTCAAAAGCGTACGGTTATCGCAGTTTTCATAGAATTTAGCGGTTAGAGAAAACACGAAAATGTTTTTCATTTCCATTTCGAGCAACAGTATAAAATTTATAATTTTGATATGTATAACATTTGATTTACACGTTCGCTCCTATATGTATACTACTTTAGGTTATTAACAGCTTTGGCTAATACGGTTCAAGGGAGAAGGATTTGTAAGTCAAATAGCCTTAGCATTTTTTCATAAACACGATATAACACACTATCGTACGTGGTTTGCAATGTAACCTGGAGATTATCACAGGCATGAAATTAATGCTAAACTCCGGGTAACAACTAATTTACAGTGTGAAATAATATCCATGCCGAGATTTGTATACAGGATGTTTCGTAAAATAGTTACACGTACGAAACGGAAATTTTACTACGTAAAAGTCATTTTTTCGGTAACTGTCCGATAGGATAAACGTGTCGAATAAATCGCTGTACATATGGTACTTTTATTCATCGTTGTGTGAATTCGAATTAAATTTTGTGCATTTTTGCATTAGCGGTATAGTAGTGGTTCTATGAAGGGAAAAAAGGAAGGGAATATTTTTGTGTTTAGAATCGTCTCAGCTACCCCCTTTTGCGGTTCTTACATTAATTCTAATTACACTAGTATGTTAGCCGGATCGAATACTTGTGAGAAACGCGCGGTGTCCCTTTAGTGGTGAGGACAGGAGGTGCCACCACAACGGTATACCATATATAGCGATATGGCGTATGCACGACAAGATATAACATCCGTTGTGTCATACGTTTATTGCGTATTGCGTAGAAATGAATATCTACTACGAGCCGAAAAGAACAGATAAAAAACTCTGCGTTGTCAAGTCCGTCTGATCAGTCACGGAAGATAAACGAGAAGATTCTATATCTTCATTTATGCGTAATAAAACACGTGCAACGAGAGAGTACAACGAAAATGACATCGACACGAAAAACTCGTTGACGGAGCTCTAGTTTCATCTTGTTGTGTCGCGCAATAAATTAATGGCCGGTCATCATTGCGGTCCGTAAATGCTTGTATAGTCATGCGGACACGTTGTAACGCATCATTTGTCTTCTCATTATAAATGTGAGCCACCGCTCTACCGCGCCGCTGCGCCATGACAGTAGGCCGAAATAAATTGCCATGCGTTACGTTTGTACTTTCATTTTATATTTAAAATAACTACACCGGAGAGGGCTCGTGCGATCCTGCCACGCGGAGACAAATTGTGCATTTGCATAATGCCGTTATTTATTAATGATCGCGATACAGGTACTCCTGATGCTACATAAATACCCACCTGCGGCGTCGCCCAATCGACAACCTTCTAATTCGACGTCCGATTGCCCGCTCCGCATCCGATAATTTATGTACGCCATATCCCTGATATTATTTCGAGCCTTAAAACGAATATTGTCAACCGGTTTGGATTTACGTTTTTGCGTAGCGTATTTTACAAGTACAGTGAATTTCACAAGTATTCCTATTATACTTCTCCAACTACCATTTTCAAACTTATATTTTATACATTCTTTTAACAAAATTATTATTATGGACTCTTAAAAATGTATACAAACATTTGTTTAAAAATAACAATTCGATACATAAAAAATGCAACGCAATTATAGAAATAGAATTTTATACAAGTTTTTAAATTGTAAATGTAAGTATATAATTTTAATATATAATTTTATTTAAGGGAGAGACCCAGACTAACCCAGACCAAACTAGCTACCACTGGTAGCCTACCAGTAACTATCCAGACAAAATTTTGAAACTTTATACTCTTATATGCTTTTTGATGCTGAATTCAATGGTGTAAACGAAAAAACGTTTAAACAATTGTTGGGAGCGCGCCTAGGAACCGATCCGTGTCTATGTGTGTGAAGCTAGCCCTGCACTTTTCGAATTTTCGATTTTTTTACTATTGTGCTACATTGTGCTACGTTTGTGCTGTATTGTGCCGTAAACCGCAACTCTGTAAGTTAAAGCGTACTCAAGAAAATAGACCAAACCAAATTTTGGATAGTCTCGCACTTTTCCAATTTTGAGTTTTTCTTTTTTGTGCCGTATTGTGCTATATTTGTGCTAAATTGTGCCGTAAATAAGAGATCGATAACATCAATAACACTTATGTGAAGAAATAGAACCAAAATTATACTAGCGCCGCACTTTTGCCGAAACAAACTTTTTTTCTATAAAAAGATGCGTACTAACTTGAGCTACATTGTGCCATTGATAGAAACTCGATATCTCTATACATTTTGCAGTTAAAAAATGTTGAATTTTAAGGAATGAAAAATTTAATATTCGCACTATTTGCGAACGGCGACAGATAATCGAATTCTGCAAGTTGTGCTAAATTGTGCTATTTACAATATACGAGACACGTGCGTTAAAAATTGAGATTAGCTCGAGGGTCAACAAAAATTAACAAAAAAAGGTGGAGGTGATTAAAAATTTTGATATTTTTGAATTTTCTTTGATTGTGCCGGATTGTGCTGGACTAGCACAACAACTTTTCCTAATTGCAAAATCTCGTCAGGTCACCAGATTTCGCAGCGTTGGCAAAGTTATGAATCAGACGTTAGGAATTCGCATTCGCATTCGCACGCGCTTGAGTGTAGCGGAGTATAGTAATGCATTCGATAAGTGCACAAGCTCGGGATTGAAAGTGTGCATTTATCATGGAGATTCCACATTATTTGATCTTGAATCAGAATATTCTGCGAATATGTATGTTAAAAACGTGTATTTCTCAACTGTAATGAATGGTTATATAAGATAATACATTTCGTACATCTAGTTTTAATACATGATACCGATAAATAATATATGTAGAATTGTGTCTGAGGGTTGTGCAAAAGACAACACATGTTATACACTAAAAGTTTAATAAAAAAAAAATTGGAGTTTAATATATCGGTAATATACTACATCCGCACACTTTTGAAATCAATCAAAACATAATTGGGAACATATTTACTTGTAACAACTTATTATGTATCAACAGTAACTGAAAAAAGATGCTTGGTAAATATAATCCAAATTATATCGCGTGTCGTTTCATTTTATTCAGAAAGATGTCATAAATCAGTTGATAAAAGTTTCATACTTGCATTAGTATTGTTTCGTTCCGTCCTCTTTTGTCATTCGTCGTCCTTTTCTACGTTCGAAGCTGCCGGCAAACATCAAACAATGTGGGAACTCCATGATAAATGCACACTTTCAATCCCGAGCTTGTGCATTTATCGAGGCATTACTGTACTCCTGTACTTTGACTGCGGTTTACGGCACAATACGGCACAAACGTAGCACAATGTAGGACAATTTAAAAAAATCAAAAATTCGAAAAGTGCGGGGCTAACTTCACACATATTCCGTGTCGATCGGTACGAGTGAGTCATCGCCAGAGGCGCCACGGTCGGGGCGCTGCGCTCGAGAGGTTAGGTTTGGCATGGCTGCGAGAGCACGACCACGCGAGCTACGGTTCCAGTGTATTTCTTATGTAATAATTAAACAGGCTGCAATGCTAGTTTTAAGGCGAGGAATCCACTAGTTCAGAAGTTATGAGCAGTTAAAAGTGGCATTTTACCGTATTGACTGACACTTTCGGCGCCATATTGTCTTGTAGCCCTACCCTGTCGGTAAAACAAATTCTCGATGGTGGCGGATTACATTATGTACTACTTTTATATTGTTATGCCTATTTTTGAAAACTGCCATATTTCGAATTAACAGAGTTGGTTTGGGCCTATTTTCTCGGGGAGGGGATGCCCTAGAGTACGCATTTAACTTTTGAATTGCCTGACAAATACGGTAAAAAGGTTCACCTTTAACTGCTCATAACTTCTGAACCAATGAATTCCTCGCCTAAAAACTAGCATTTTTGGATTCCACTCGCCGAAATCTAATGCATTATGTAAAAAAAAATTAAGAATTTTAAGTCCGCCAAAGTAAAGTTTAACCATTAAGCATAGTTATCTTTGACTCGAAGTGTTTAGTTATTGCCGTCCACCAAACTCACTCCAAGAACATAGTACAGACCAAACAACAATTTTTTTGGATTTTTGGATCCGACTTTTTGTTTCAAAAATGGAAAAAAATTGTTTAAACATTTTTTGTTTACAACATTGAATTAAACGTCAAAACTACATAAAAGAACGAAGTTTCAAAATCTTGTCTCCATAACTACGGGTAGCTAGTTTTGGTCGCGGCGTTCTTCCATGAAACAAAGCGTAGGTGGACCTGGCTGTAATGCGAGATGGAATTTTCCAAACGACGATTTGAAATCACAGGTGCATAAAGCCAAAAATCAAACTAAAGTCGTTGGGGTGAAAAAAAACGATGAATATAAAATATCGAGGAAAAATACAGAGGGAGTCGGAATTGCTTGTACGAGCGTGTCAGGCGTTGGAGTTCGCGCGACTTCTTGGCGTAACCAAGATATACGAGCACTTTTCCCCAAAAAAGTGTTAAGGAATTATGCTCCGCAAAGTAAATGAGATGTGTCTGCACTGGGACATAGATCACCGGCACGCTATCCATTCTCACCACCATGGAAATAAATACGATCTTCTTCGCGAAAGAGGCTGCCGAGGAACGTGTTAGAGAAAGAAAAGGAAGAGGTTGAACACGGTTTGCGGAGGGTGAGACGAAGGCATGCCGATGGTTGGAACGAGGGAAGAGAATGTCGAGGATGGCAGGTAGGAGAGGGATAGCGAAATCGTCTCCTAGCGGCCCGTATCCCGTATCCCGCAGCACATCTTTCTACCCGACACTCGGGGGATCCAACGTAGCCATTTCTCTGCCCTGTTATACGCCGCCTATATACGTATCTACTACCCCCGGTAGGTACCTACAGCCAGTAAATAAATTGATCCATTACTCAACCGACTAGTCATTTTCCTTCCTTTGCTTTTGTTCGTTCGCTTCGCTCGTCGTTGCGTCCTTCCGCGAACCTTTTTTCTTCAGAGTTTTCCGGGAATGCTGCCAGAGATTCGGTAATGCTCCTTTCACGCCCTGTTGCAGAGACGATGATACGGCACGATTTACTCGCCCAAGCCCGTCTATTCGTCAATCGAGAAACCGCAAACCGACCTCATCGAACGAGTTCGCTCTATTGCGTGTTATTCGTTTTTGCTAATCAATGACATATTGCAAACGCGAAATACTTATTTCTCCACCTATTGCCACATGGGCTGCAACATAGTTCAATTTGAATGAAATCCCTGATATCGAGTGCGAAAGTAATCGATATGGTGTAACACAGCTCTCCTAGTAATGTCAACACGTATGTAATAGTACACTTGATAGAAAAACACGTGAGCTCGTATAACGTAGACAGGATAAGAATTAAATGTCGAAAGGTGGACGCTATTAACGTGTGAATACGTGTTAAAGATTCAGAAGGGGACGAGAATTGTCGATCCTTTGTACTCTCGCATGAGATTTGGAAGAAAATGGAAGGTATCGTTAGCCAACGCAAATTTCAATCGGTCGTTTCTTTTTTTTCTGCTACATTTGTTGACAAATACTACGTCTTTGCCAACGTCCGCCGACACGGCTCTATTTATTATTTATATTTGATTTGTACCTTCCCGCAATCAATATCTAGATCATGTTTTAATGACTATTTCGCGTGTGTAATTCAGTATAATTCAGTTTCGCTATACGAGTTTCCTCGTGTTGAAATGACTTACCGCTTTCATTGTTGCGCACGTCCATCCGCGTCCGCTAATTAAACAAGAGATTAATTATCGTGATTGGGATTTCCTGCTTTATACAATCGTTAATTTGTAAGATATAAAACTAAAAGTCATTACCTTCCGCGCGGCATGATTTTAAAACTGTTTTTGTAAATTACTTGTAACGGTGTAACGATATCGATAGTAATTCATGAACTCGTGTAGGTAACGAGTAATTAATAAGATAGATGCCTTGTTCTATAGGAAAATGTATTTTAAGGCCAATTCAAAGGTATATCGTATACCTATTTATTCGTGGTGTCTGTCAGTTTTGCTGAATTTAAATTAAGTACCGAGGTTCTAATGTCATTTTTGCGAACTCAATGGTATGGTTACCATAGAGCTAATACTCTTTTAGTTTCAATACATATTTCGTAAAGAGTAATCGAATACAGATAATTCGCTTATATTTCGTAATTATATTTCGTAAAGATTAATGAAATACAAATAATTCGTTTATATCAATGCCCTTCTCGATTTTACGTCTTCTTATATCCCTTGTTTTCTTCTCGCCTCTGTTCACTTCGCTTCTTCCCTTGTTTCTCGATTTAACTCTTTGCGGCACAGGAATTCAGGTCATAAAATAGACCCATGTTGCACAAGAATTTTATTGCGTTTTAAATCAAACATTTTGGAACAAGTACTTGATGGATTTGTTCTTTGCATTTTGAAGCTGAAGGGTCAAAAATTACCTACACTATATTCAAATCACATTAATAGTTTTAAGAATATTAAAACATAAACAATAAATAAAAATATGTTTTTTTGTATTACTCCCCAAGTTGCATGGTGGGACGAATAAAATCCCACCATACTTTCATCATTTGCAAACAAATTTAATCTTTAGTTTTTATTATAAAACACTTCACTTGTTTATATACATATAAAACCAGGAAAGAAATATTATTACAATAAATCTTCCGCTTACAACAATTGTTGAACCGGTATTAGCATGTTGAAAGTTGCCAACATAAGTGCATACATTTGTAACATTGGATGAATATATTACCAACTGCTTTACGTAAATATGACGAAATATAAACCTATACACATGCAGCTATTGCAAAATTTCGAGGTGGGATTAAAAATGTCCCACCATGCATAACGGTCCATCAAAAAGGTGGGACACTTTTAATCCTACCGCGCCCCAAAGAGTTAATCAACTCGATTCCTCACAACGATCTATCGAGACGTTTCAATTCAATATCGATTGCCGACACATTCATACAGGGTGTCCCAAAACTGTTGTAACACCTTGAAAGAGGTGGTTCGGGAGGTGATTTGAAACAACTTTTTCCTTAGCGAAAATGTTGT